>NW_028301536.1:36947500-37102500 GCF_042242905.1 Orbicella faveolata | reverse complement strand
TTGAAGAATTTAATGTTCATGAATGCAAGTAATAATTATAATAAATAGGCATTATTGTGACGACTTAAAGCCTGTGAAAATTCAAGGGTGAATTATTCCCTTGCTTTCAAGTCTGCAGTTATTTTGAAGTTGATTTGAAATTCACCTTATTAAAAATAGTTTTTCACCTCGGGCTCAGTGAATTAACATTGGTGAATATTTACCTTGACTTCATCTTCAGTTGGCAAATATTCATGGTTATACTTCGCCCTCAGCAAATAAGTGTTAACACTATTTAGTGAGTGTGTTGTACAGGGCTGGGAAAAAAAAAAAAACCCTGTCAGCTCGCCCAGGACAAGAACATCTTCCTCTCGGGCAAGTAACTTTTTCTGTGCACTTGCCGCACGGGCAAGAGCTCAGACAACCCATATGTGGACTAAATTTTTGATAACGATTATGAAACAGAGTAAATTTTAGGCATATAGTTTAATCAAGAGTTTAGATGAAGCTTGAAAAATCTTTATTAAAAGATCAGGCACAGCAAACGTGTGACTTTACAATCAATAACAAACTAAGCTAAAAACCTATGTGTTTACAAATTAAAGTGCATATGACATGAAAAATATTTTCTGCTTATTTGAAAGGCCTTTCAAAATACAGAAGAATGGTGTTTTTCTTTTTGAAATATCTTTTTTCGTTTTAGAGATATTGACGTTTTTCTATTATGCAGATTAGATCAGTGATGATGTCATATTTTTGCAACTAACAATGGTAAAATACTGAGTAAACAATATCTCTAGGAATATTGAAGCAGTGTTCTTTAAACTTGGCACCACAAATGTAAATCACAAAAGAAACAAAATGACACTCTTAGTGCTGTTGCCATAGCAACTCTTTCGGCTCCAGTCTCTTTCTGTCGAAAAACCAAATATCCCCATTTGCAACCTCTTAAGTGAGGCAAAGGGTCCTACTTGGAACAGACATAGTTCCCATATTGTCTGAACTCCCATCATTAGATTGGATGGGATAGAGGATTCTTGGTTGAAGACAAAAACTGGGAATTTCAGTTTTTATTAAGACATGGTAACAGCAGTAAGGGTGTCATTTTGTTTCTTTTGTGATGTACATTTGTGGTGCTAAGTTTCAAGAACACTGCTTCAATATTTTAAGAGATATTGTTTATTCAGTATTTTACCATTTTTAGTTGCAATATGATCTAATTTGCATACCGTAGAATTCCGAAAGTAGCGGCCCCCGTTACTTTCGGTCCCCGTTACTTTCGGATTTAGCAGGCCCAAGGAGCCGCTACTTTCGGGTAGCCGTTACTTTCGGATGGTTAAAAAACGTTTGTAATTGGGCAGTCATTTTACACAAAGAAGACACGTTACATGATACGTATGAAAAGGTCATTCAGGTTACGTATTAACCTGCGATCAGGCGTTACGTATTTATTACCAAAGCACACTGTAACAAAAAAAGGCGCCAAACGTGTGTACAATACAATGAAAAGTAGCGTTCATATTATACGGGAACTAAATACTGTATTATTTGACTCTGATCATACCGTATCTGGCACATACAGCCCTTATATGTAAGTATGAAATTAAATCACAAGTATTTACTGTTCAAATGTTTCAGTCCTTTGATCAGTCCCGCACTCAGGCTGTTCCATCCGCATTTCGCTTTAGAGCAGAGAGTCTTTCAATGTCTTCTTTAAATCTGGAAGGCCACTTTTTATGAAAACTTCGTGAAAACAAGGAATCTCCAGTCCTCCTCCTTGGACCCAAGTGCCTTCTGGAGCACTCCTGGATTGTCCAGTAATCTTGGAACTAATAGAAATATTGCCATCCACTAATGGCTGAAACAGAACTTCAGCCAGAGAATCGGGAATATGCCCCACTGTTTGCTCTGCTGCGTTCGTTGTGCTATCTGTCATTCTGACGGCAATGGCATGCGCTGAATGAGGATTTCCTGGCTCAGGATAGCAAGCACATGTTGAATTAATTCGTGGGTCGGCTCTGTATATATGATCTCCTTTTATCCGTGACTTGATGGTACAGAAATGCTTGAATGCAGCGGCCATAATGTCTGGAGTTGTAGTTAGATTCGGTACGTACGTGCAGTATAACCGTCTGAACTGTTGTGTGAGCAAAGACGAGTCGCATGCGTGACATATGGGTTATTGACCAAGCGTGAGGTCAAGATGGCTGGATATTGGCCAAGTTCTTTTTTTGCGAGTTTATGGGCCGAGACGGAGTCGAGGTCCATAAACTCGCAAAAATAGAACGAGGCCAATATCCAGCCATCTTGGCCGAACAAGCTTGGTCAATAAAGGATTTATTATATTGCTTTCGGAGAAATTTTTCTGGCGGGACACGGCGGGTAGTCCCGAGCGGGCAAGATAGCTCCATCTTGCCCGCTCGGGTAGCCAATCACAGCGCAGGATTTGATTCATCTTCCCCGCTCGCTCGCTCGCCTCGTTTAGGAATCGAGCCACATTTGTCTAGTCTATCAACTTTATTGGTCACAAAATTACAATATACAGGTGACCTTGGGCCCGCGCCTTTGCACAGCAAAATTCGTAATGGGGGAAACATGCTCAGTTTGTGAAGGGGTCACTAAGTGTAAGTGTACGAAATGCAAAGTATTTGTGTGTGCGTTGTGTGCCCCTGAAACAGCTCAAACGGTGAATGAAGTCGAGTACAGACCGATGAAAGGGGTAGGAGTTTGCCTGACATGCCAACAATTACAAAGGCCCGAAATAGACAACGAGGACGATGATACCACGCCGGAGTCGCATTCGTTTCCAGCAAGTCAAAACACTGAATCCAGCGAGAATTCAGAAGGCAGCCAGAACTTAGACGCCAGCCAGAACTCAGACGCTAGCCAGAACTCAGACACCAGTCAGAACTCTGAAGACAAACAGAACTCAGAAGCTAGCCAGAACTCTGAAGCCACTCAGAAGACTGGACAAGCCGAACAGCCGAAGCAACAGTTTCACAAGAGGAAACAGTGGACTCGTGAACAGAAGCTAGAATTTATCGATTTGTATAAGAAGTACAAAAACAAGGCCAAAGCAGCCAGAGAGTTCACAGAACGATATAAAGTTTATCTGAAGTCGAGCACCTACAACCCTTGTATTGCTCAAGAACTTAAGCTGTGGAATGACCCAAGAAAGTCCAGAAAGCCAGGTGCTGGTAGGCAGGCTTCTTATCCGGAAATGGAGAAGCAGCTGTACAGTGAGTTCAAAGATTTACGAAGTAAAGGCATCAAAGTCAAAGAGTGGTGGTTCAGAAACAGATGCAAAGAAATAATGAGAGATAAATATCTTGATGCAGACTTTAAAATGTCTGACCATTGGTTTGTTCGATTCAAAACCCGTTTTGATATATCTCTTTGAAGGCCAACAAATGTTGCCCAGAGCCACCCAGAGACTCTGCGCGTAAACATCCAGCAGTTTCACAGATATATTCGCCGAATGGCAATCAAGACAAAGCAAGGTCTAGCTGATAAAGAAGATGGCATTATTGGTCTTTGGAATTTGAGCGACATCGCCAACATGGATCAGACGCCCCTAGAATTTTTGCTTTAACACAAAAGGGGCGACTTACGAGACAAAAGGAGAAAAGACGGTCTGGACCCGAACCACTGGCAGTGGCCATGAAAAACGGCAATGTACTGTGCAGCTGACTGTATTCGCAGATGGAGAACCACGAATAAAGCCCCGTCTGATATTCAAGGGGACAGGAAAGCGAATCCCTGATAAAGAACTGAAACAGTATGACTCACGCGTTATCGTAAAATTCCAGGAGAACGCATGGTGCGATGAAGAAATGATGATATACTGGGTGAGACATTTGTGGAATTCTCAGAGTACCTTCTTCGGCACAAACGAGAGAAGATCCAGGTTTCTTGTGTATGACCAACACAAAGCACAAACGACGAAGAAGGTGAAGGATATCCTGCAAAATGAATGCAAGGCCACACTGGTGCTAGTTCCACCAGGAGCTACAAGTAAGGTTCAGCCCCTGGATGTCGCAGTCAACAGCGAATTCAAGAAAGCTGTGGATCTCCTGGCAACAGAAGCCATCACCCGAAATCCCGATCAGTTTCTGACAGGAAGATTAAGTGCAAGTGAGAGAAGGATCTTTTTTACCAAATGGACGGGTCAAGCTTGGCAAGAAATTTCTCGTCGCCTACGAGAAACAATTGTTTGTTCTTTTGAGAAATGTGGAATCGCGTTGCCTACTTCAGGGCAACGGGATAACTTCATTCATCTTAGCGGGCTGGAAAACTATTCAGTTGGACATTCCAGCGATGTAGAACAAATATGGTTCCACGGCGAAGATTAGACTACCGTATACAGTTTACGATCGATAGCCCGAAGATTTACCAGTTCCAGTTACGTTACGTTAAACACCGGTACAGGTACCGGTAAAGATGAAATGAGCGAATATTTAAAAGACTGCTTGATTGATTGGAGTTGATCCAAATAGAGATAATTGGTCACATTTTGTTTGTAGTACGACCCTAGTACGGTACCGTATCACCGGTAGTTATTTTATGCAATGCTTTTGAATCGATTTTGAAAATATACACAAGAGACCACTGATTGGTATTTGCTATAAATAAAATAGGAAATTATTCAATTCACTACCAAGTTGTATTTCTAAGCACTTACGTTCGTGTTCAGCAATTTTTTGGGAGCATTTTCCAGTTTCATTGGATAGAACCAAATTTAAATCAAGGTGAATTTCACAATATATGTTGAAGGACTTAAGAACTTGCATGTAGTTGATACAGCTGTAGTGATGTTTTTTTTAAATGTAATTGTCCACATCAGTACAGACCTCTTCCTACTTTTATTTTCTCTGAAAAACGAATTAAAGTTAATTGGAAAAATTGCTTAAAATATAATATCTCAGCAGCTTTTCAAACTCATCAATAATAATCATCATCAAATTCAAACAAATTAGGACCATCACTGTCTGTATCTTAATTAGCTTACATTTTTATGGTTTTACTTCTCTGTTGTCTCCGTAATTTTAATTTCGATTGAGAAGATATGTCAAACACTCAAGACGATGTATCACCACGTTTTGAAACACCTTGAAGTTTGTCAAAAATACTCCGCTCTACGTCTTATTTTCAACTCCATCGTTGCTGTTTGGAAATGTGGTCAAACGTGGTCTTTTGTGTTTGATATATGACTTAAAGTGCCTATGAAATGAAATTTTTGCCTTTTTTTCCCAGAAAATTGAAGTCTATGTTGCATTGATTCATAATTTTCAAATTTAAGCTGTGGTCCGGCACTTAAACAATTTTTTTATGCTTCCAAAGTTGACAAAAATGCAATTGTCATTTTCTGAGGCCTGGAACTGGTGAGGTCATAAGGTTTGTAACTTTTGATCGCGTCACTTTGTGTCATTGTGTTTCCTACAAAGTTACCACTTGAAATGTGAAGGCGAATTAATCAACATGACACGAGCGTGGGACAAAGAAAATTCTGAGTCCCCGACAGGAATCGAGCCCATGACCTCCCAAACACCGGACGGGCGCTCTATCCACTGAGCTACGAGAACTCATGGAGAGCAAGGTCATTTAACTGAGTTTATAGATGACAGGTGTCCTGCATACTGCTAGGATCAACGCTATCGAAGCTTTATTAACTTATCACTACTCACGATGACTTCGATAGCGTTGATACTAGCAGTATGCAGGACACCTGTCATCTATAAACTCAGTTAAATGACCTTGCTCTCCATGAGTTCTCGTAGCTCAGTGGATAGAGCGCCCGTCCGGTGTTCGGGAGGCCATGGGTTCGATTCCTGTCGGGGACTCAGAATTTTTCTTTGTCCCACGCTCATGTCATTTTGATTAATTCACCTTCACATTTCATTACCGAGCTTAAAATTCACCATCTTTATTAACTTATCAAACACAGTAAATGGTTTGAACCCAGGAGTATCAGTAGTTCGTATAGTGTGATCGTCCGGGTGAGTGTAGTTCTGAAAAGAACTGTTGTTGGTGACTGACGTTTCGACAACCTGAGCGGAAGTCATCTTTAGAGTCAAGTGAATGGTGTTTGTCAGTCGATGATGTTATAAGTCTGGTCCATTGAACGTGATTGGTCAGCATAGCCATGATGGTATTGGCTGAAAGACTCGTGTAAAGTTTGTCATCAGTCATTGGTGGGTTTCGATCCGTCTATTGTTAGTCAAGTAGGTCGGTTTTTGGTCCGTGTATTGTTAAGTCGGTCTGTTAGAAGTCCGTTTGTCGGTTTCGTTTCCGTCATGGATAAGTCGTTTGTAAGGCGCCGGTAGTTGTTGACATCTGTTAAGAGGCGTTTGTTCTAGGTTAGTGTACCAGCTTTCCAGCTGAGTCAGTCGTTGAAAATAGTTTGTACTGTAGGTTAAGCACTGAGCAGAGTCCCAGTCAATGCTGTGGTTTGTCAGTGGATGATGTACAGCAATGTGATTGTTGGCATCACCATTTCTCATGGCTCGTTTGTGTTCAGTCAGTCTCGTGTTAAGGTTTCTGCCAGTCTCACCAATGTAGGAAGCCTGGCAGTCGGAGCATTTGATCTTGTAAACTGCTCCCTGTCTGTCGTTAGGTTCGTCTCTGTCTTTCACGTTGGTCAGTTAGTGTCGTAACGTAGTTGTAGGTTTGTGGGCTACACGAATGTTGTAGGGCTGTAGGATCCGTGAGATGGTCTCAGAAGTGCCCTTAATGTAAGGTATAGTCATTGTAGTAACAGGTGTAGGGTTCCTGTTCGTAGCGTCAGCTTCAGTAGGTCGGTAAATGTTTCGTCTAATAAAGTCAGCGTTGTAGTTGTTTATGTGAAAAACACGTTCAAGGTACCTGTTTTCGTCACGTAAGCTGTCCGGTGTGTCACAAACTAGTTGCGAAGGTATAGTCACTGTAGTAACAGGTGTAGGGTTCCTGTTCGTAGCGTCAGCTTCAGTAGGTCGGTAAATGTTTCGTCTAATAAAGTCAGCATTGTAGTTGTTTTTGTGAAAAACACGTTCAAGGTATCTGTTTTCGTCACATAAGCTGTCCGGTGTGTCACAAACTAGTTGCGCTCGTCTCGTCAAAGTCTTTATAGTCGTGGCTTTGTGTGAAGTCAGGTGTTAGGATGATTCGTCAAGTAATCTGTCGGTATGCATCGGTTTTCTGTACACTGTCGTTCGTAGTTCGTTGTTGTCGCGGCTTACCAAACAGTCTAGAAAAGGAAGTTTTCCATTTTCTTCGATCCTTTTAGTAAACTGGATGTCGGCGTTCTCTTCGTTTAGGTGGTCGTGAAAATCGTCAATTTCGTCTTTGTGAACGGCGGTAAAGGTGTCGTCAACGTAGCGCAACCAAGACGGTATCGTTTGTCGGCAAGTTGAAAGGGCGCGTTCCTCCATGTGTTGCATCACAATTTCTGCGACAACAACAGAAACAGGCGACCCCATTGCTGTTCCATGCAACTGTTTGCAGTGTTTACCGTTGTGCTGAAAGTAAGTCGATGTAAGGCAAAGGTTCAGTAAGTCCATGTTCAGTTCAGTCTATCGGTAACGGTAATTTAACAGTAGATTGTTGTATAGCGGTCTCGATACACTGTAATGCCAATTGAAGTGGAATACTGGTGAACAGTGATTTCATATCAAAAGACACAAGTTTGTAGTCGTCTGGTATCTGTACTGTCTTAATAGCGTCAATAAAGTTCTCCGTAGATTGTAGTTTGCGTCTTGATTTGTCAGTAAAGGGTTGCAGTATGGTCGTCAAGTACTTAGACAGTTGATACGTAGGGGACCCACAGAATGACACTATAGGTCGCATCGGCATACCAGGTTTGTGCAGTTTCGGTAGTCCGTAAAGCTTCGGTGGTTGAGGTACTGAGCACCTCAGTCGATAGTAGCGTTGAGTGACAATAGCGTTAGTCTTTTTAAGCGTAAGTATTTTGCTGTTAAGTTTACGTTGAAGTGCTGGCATCGGGTCGCGTTTAAGTTCTTCGTAAGTTTGTTTGTCGCTAACACGTGCGTCCATTTTGTCAAAGTAGTCAGTCTTGTCCATAACAACAGTGACACGTCCTTTATCGGCTGGTACTATGACAATGTTGTTGTCGTTTTTCAGTCGTTTCAGTGCTTGTTGTTCGTCTTTTGTCAAGTTATTGTCACGTATAAAGGCTAATTGTACCGAGATACAATAGACTCGGTCGGTATCCGTTTAGGCGTCACTGAGTGTTTTAGTCCGTAGGACAGTACGTGAGTCTCGGTTTTGTCTAAGGGACGGAAAGAAATATTCCTGACCCAGTTATCGTCAGTTTCGGTCGTTTTCTGTCTTTATTGCGTTGAAGTGTTGTCAGTTTTCGTTCTTGTTCAGTACGAACGCGGTCTGTGGTTTTGTTGGCTCGCCTGTCGGCGATTGTCATAACAGTGTCAAGTAAGTTAGTCGGTAACAGTTGTTTAAGTTTGTCAAGTTGTTGTTGTAGTTTATTGTTGCAGTAGTTGAGTGTTCTGTGACAGTCGTTTATCCGCGCTTTGACCAGACGTCTGTAGGTGGATTTGACGATCTGGATGGCCTCTTGTGTGTTCAACGGAGACTTAAGTTTACAACGCTGACTTTATTAGACGAAACATTTACCGACCTACTGAAGCTGACGCTACGAACAGGAACCCTACACCTGTTACTACAGTGACTATACCTTCGCAACTAGTTTGTGACACACCGGACAGCTTACGTGACGAAAACAGGTACCTTGAACGTGTTTTTCACAAAAACAACTACAACGCTGACTTTATTAGACGAAACATTTACCGACCTACTGAAGCTGACGCTACGAACAGGAACCCTACACCTGTTACTACAATGACTATACCTTACATTAAGGGCACTTCTGAGACCATCTCACGGATCCTACAGCCCTACAACATTCGTGTAGCCCACAAACCTACAACTACGTTACGACACTAACTGACCAACGTGAAAGACAGAGACGAACCTAACGACAGACAGGGAGCAGTTTACAAGATCAAATGCTCCGACTGCCAGGCTTCCTACATTGGTGAGACTGGCAGAAACCTTAACACGAGACTGACTGAACACAAACGAGCCATGAGAAATGGTGATGCCAACAATCACATTGCTGTACATCATCCACTGACAAACCACAGCATTGACTGGGACTCTGCTCAGTGCTTAACCTACAGTACAAACTATTTTCAACGACTGACTCAGCTGGAAAGCTGGTACACTAACCTAGAACAAACGCCTCTTAACAGATGTCAACAACTACCGGCGCCTTACAAACGACTTATCCATGACGGAAACGAAACCGACAAACGGACTTCTAACAGACCGACTTAACAATACACGGACCAAAAACCGACCTACTTGACTAACAATAGACGGATCGAAACCCACCAATGACTGATGACAAACTTTACACGAGTCTTTCAACCAATACCATCATGGCTATGCTGACCAATCACGTTCAACGGACCAGACTTATAACATCATCGACTGACAAACACCATTCACTTGACTCTAAAGATGACTTTCGCTCAGGTTGTCGAAACGTCAGTCACCAACAACAGTTCTTTTCAGAACTACACTCACCCGGACGATCACACTATACGAACTAGTAACTTACCAAAGTTACCACTTGTTGAGCCGTCTTTTTGGCGATTTTTTTTAGTGGAAAATGTCCCCAGACGATGAATTATCCAGTAATACACCATCTTCGTTTGATGTTGAGTCGTTGCAGGTAGCGGGAGAAGGGGAGGGCTCTTTTAATTTGATCGTTCAGGCCTATCAAGTTGAGCCTATTTCCGACGTGGAAGAATGAGACGTGACGGAGGAAGATTAGGACAATGGAGATGGTCGATGCTTTGCGACCTTAGAATCTCGATTTGAAAACAAGGAAACAGTCTGTAGTTGGTAAACTATAAATCTGTCATGCCTTCAATGTTAGAAAATGGTAGAAGCGCTGTTCACTTTGGCAAAAATATTTAACCTGATTTAACCACTTCAGTCGCGGTTGTTTAATAATAGGGAGTTTTAGCAATAATGACGATGGCGACGGCGGGGATCACGCCTTGTAGAAAATGAATTTTTATTGAGTTATTTTTTCGTCGGCGCGTCGGGTATGTTATGGACGGGTCAATGGATGAGTGAGTGAGTGAGAGATGTATGTATGTTACACCAATCAGATTGGATCTACTATAAACAACCAATCAAATTTCTTGTTGTAAAGGTAAATGGTATGTGAGAAGATTTGATCCCGATAGAGTTCAGAACGGCCATATTTATTCTTCTATAAAAGAGGAGGAAGTATTCATATATTGGGTTTACTTCGACATTTTCTGTGGGTTAGGCTGAGGATTTTAGTTATGAAGGAGATGAGCCTTGAGGTTTGAAACAGTTCGTGAGTTAGTAGTATGCAAATGGCACGAGATATTTTCATTTTTAGTTACAAAGGTAACTTGATACTTTTGTTTTTCACAAGGAGTAAATTCAATTAAAGCTGACGAATCGTCATCACTCTTTCCCACGAGATGTTTGCTATCTTTAGTTACAAATGGTAACTTAACACTTTTGTTTTTTTATATAGGAGTAAATTCAATTAGAGTTGACAAGTTATCGGCTATTGTTTCCAGAATATTAAACAAAAAAGAAGCTTTCATTTCTGGACGGTTTTTACGTCTCTTCAGTAGCAGTTTAATAGTTTTATTTGATGACTGCTCAAATGAAGTCAAATGTTTCTATTCATTCATTCATGTTCTTTGAAGACCGCGTGGCACCAAGTTAAAGTGCAATTTAATTAAATCAGACTTTCAACGTGTCAGAGAGGTTTTTTTCTATTTCTTTCTATTTTCGGTGAAGTAGTGTAGTGTTGTGTTGTGTAAGAAGGGTAAACTCGTATAAAATGTGAAAAAGTCTCTTAATTAACTTGAGTATTTTAGAGCAAAAATTCCTCTTGGGGGCTGGAAGGGCTATGTGATCGGTGAGTGAGGGAGTTGTGCATGTGCGCGTGTCACACCAATCACAGTGTGGGTTGTATCAAAGATTGAATCAAATTGCCTGTTAGAAAATAAAATGGTATCTACATTAATCTGGAGACGTGTCAGATTACTGTAGTGTGTTCAGTCAAAGAATTTATGGTGTACTATTTAGCTATCGTACCATGACCGATGTAACATTGCATGTACAGCGTAAATTCCCAATTTCTTTCTTGCTGTACATCGCAACCAAAAACCCGTGTCAAATTAACCAAATCATTACTGTAAACAGCTCCATGAATGCTCCTATCTCCGACACTTCACAAAAAAAATAACTCTTGCACGCCTTGCGTGCCTATGGTTATATAAAAGTCAGTGGTATACCGAGTGGTAACAAATTGGTAAGAACGATATGATATCCTCACATGTGAAGATATCATGTTTGATAACATTTCTCTTACGTCCCTTTAACTACACTTAAATTTGTTGGTGTATGATCGAAACATTTTCGGATCTTCTTCGGTCGTCTTCGGCAATCTTCGGCACTGCGGTTATCTTTGGAAAATGTTCGGAAATGTTCGGAAAATGCTCGGAAACGTTTGTCTGACCTTCGGAACAATTTTGGAAAATCTCGGAAAGTGGTCGGAAGTCTTCGGAAAATCGTCAAAAACGACGTCATCAGCATGTCTATACAATAAAAAGAACATTACTCGTTAGCTCGAAGATATGAATTTTACGTTCTCGTGACAAAAACAATGTCTCACGAGTGATATAGTTCTTGCCACCGTGTAACATCCTCTATATGTTTCACCTTTGAATGTCGCAACTCTGTAAATCTGTTCAGTACGCCTATCGGTCTAAAAACATGCTCAGCCTAAACATGCACCGATAGCGATCAATTCTAAAAGAAGATACGAAAAATTAGCCATTGCAGTTCGCGTTCTCCAAAATACGTAGAAGTTAGTCATTTCACGTTGTTGTTTTACAGAGAACGGCAAAGAAATGTACCAAGATTCAAAACGCACGTGCAGAGCCAGTGTTCTGCTCATTAAACCTTTTGTTTGGTGACGCTCTTGTGGTTTGCTAAAACTCCCTAATAAGCTTACATGTAAGCTTACATCGATTGTGAATCAATTTACACATCAAGTTCGGCAGTAAAAAAAAACAGTCGAAACACTATGAAAAATAAATTCTTCCAGTACCTTTATTTTATCGTTGTTGACCTCATTCTCAGCTGCCATCATCGTCTAAAAAATAGCAGCTTAAGTTTGAAGAAAAATAAATTTGGGTCAATCGATCTGACCTGCTGGCGGTCAACGTAGCCACTGCGTTTTCGATTCTTAAATTCCTTTAATACGAGTTCTTGAAAGGATTTTTGGTCCAAGGGCGACAGCAGTCATTTTGAAATTTCTCCATCCTTCCAAAGATCGTGGACTTGGAGTGATGTCTTTCGAAAAAATAAAAATTTGATTCAGCAACTGTCCGCCATGTTTACTTGCCGAGATGGCAAAGGTGGCCAGCTTAGTAACCAGGCCTCGAAAATGTTACATTCACCGCCTGGAGCGGTGAATATTTAGCTCTTATTAACCGAGCAGGAGGTCTGTATGGGAGAATCTTGACCGAGGTCGTGAGTACAGACCGAATGCAGTGAGGTCTGTACACACGACCGAGGTCAGGTCAGACCGACTGAGCTCGGTTAATAAGATGTTTATTTTATGGCAAACGAGAAAAATTAATTCGTTTAATGTAACTGGTTTGTACAAGCTGACAGTTTGCTTGCGACCGGCGATGAGCTGAACTTGAAATAATTCTGCCAAAGTTTGCTCGTCCTCTTTACTTTTTTCTCATCAGGCTTTTTGGCACCTCCATGAATAAATATTGTTGGAAGAAAATAGTCAATAGTTTTGCATTTTAGTTTGCGACTTTTTCTCCGCAGAATGTAACCGGTCTAGATGCCGGTCTAGATGGGAAAATCTGGACCGCTTTCAATATCGATTTCAGCCAATCAAATTCGTGAATTCGGTAGTTCCCAGTCCTTGTGAGACAGCCATATAATAAAGCGTCATATAAGGAATCGCTCGACCAATCAGATTGCTGGAAACTCTTTGTTGAGCTCTGAAATTATACTAAATTTGGATATAGGTCATTGTATCAACCAGAGGGTCTGTGTTTTTGAGACATCCAGAGGGTCTGAGTTTTTGGGGACTGAGGCGTGAGTTTTTGAGCACTGAGTTTTTGAGATACTCCCTGCTTGTTGACTTCGATCACGAATCGCTCGATGTTCATGTAGCTTAGGTTATTATAAAAGCATTGTTGAAACAATTTTCCCTATATTTGCTATCGCACTCTCGTATTAGTCCTGATTATTGTGCTAACATGCCCTTATAACATTAATGTTATATTACAAGAACAAGGACGCATTTGTTGCTTTGCAGTTGGGCCGG
The DNA here is from genome assembly GCF_042242905.1 of Orbicella faveolata. Lineage (NCBI taxonomy): Eukaryota > Metazoa > Cnidaria > Anthozoa > Scleractinia > Merulinidae > Orbicella > Orbicella faveolata. The sequence goes on along the minus strand of NW_028301536.1, from coordinate 37,089,095 downwards.
TGTCTCTGAACAATTCGTCAAAATTGTACTCTTCTGACTTCGTCTTTCGGAAACATATGTATGACAATGCCTTCCGTGTAAGTCGTGTTTTTGTAGCTCACCAAAACAGGCCCTCCGGTGATGAAAAACTTCACACTCCTTCACTTGTTTCTCTCAGCTGCCACGATGGCTGGAAGGTTTTGTACACCTTATGACTTCAACTGTCCTAATTTGCATATTTTGACCTCGCACGGAATGTCGCATAGTTTTGACTCGAATTGGTCAACTTTGAAGCAGGGAAAAAAAAAATCGACTTCAATATTGTAGAATATAAAAGTGGGCAAAAATTTCATTTCATTTGGTAGGCACTGTTAACATAATCCCATGCTGATGTCCATTTGTTGTTTAAAGATTTTAATTACAGCTTTAATCATTTCTAGCAAGTTATGTACATTGTAAACACTTGTGAAACCTTGGGAGAACTTGAAAAAGCTGTGTAAGACTTGCCTATGTCTTGTGTTCCTAGCCTTTCTTGTTTTGTCCAACTTCCATTCATGTTTCTGTACTAGCCACATGTATTTATAGAATATTTTTAGGGAAAGGTGTTAAATTTTGCAATTGAAGACGTGATTAAAGTTTAAATATTTCTTTCTTGCAGAGAATGTTTCAGAAGGCTCGTTTGGATTGTGATGAAGGTGGGGGTGACAACTCAAATATATGTTTGCTTGAGCAAGTACCATATGTGCATGTCATTATAAAGGTTGTCCAAAAATTTCGTAGCTAATTCTTAGAATTTTCGGAAAATCATGTGTGACGTTCCAAACAATTTTTGTAATGTGCTGATATGTTCTCAGTAATTTCTTGGAAAATGTTTTGAGTTTCCCAATTCCAGGTAGTTTGTTTAGATGTCAGGCTAAAATTTATACTTCTCCTGAAACAGTGAGTCATCGCCCCCAAAGGAGCTGAGAAACAGATAGGACTGGTACCAAAAGATGAAAACAGAGCATTCTAGGATTATAGCTACTTTGTTCACAATGTGCGGAATTATGCCAGTTTTGATGTATTAGTGAAGTATCTAACCTACTTGGCAACAAAAATTCTTTAAGAGCATTACTTAAAGTCATATTAATTGAGGATAGGATTCATTAATTGACCTTAAGGAATTAGTTTTACACAAGCTGTCACTATTAGCTCATAAACGTTTTTATGGCCTCTCTCCTGCTCCTTAATTGCCCACCTATTTACCAAAAACATACACCGATGTAATTTAAGGAGGATGAAGTTCTCTTTGGCTTGTAAATAAAGCCCAACACTGACTTCGTATGGAAGTCAATTTGTCATAAGGTAGTCGCTCTATGGAACTCTCTAAACAACGAAACTAGAGCTGTTTCCGAAGCGACCTGTTTCAAAATTTATGAGAATGTCCAGCAGGGCTCGACACTAACGGTAGCCAACTAGCCACAGACTAGTAGAAATTTAGTTTTGGCTAGTAGGTTTTCGATTTCCACTAGCCACTTTGGCTAGTCAACAAAATGAAATTGACTGAACTAGTTTCTGTCTCCTTCAAGGAAGACAAGCACAGAATTTACACTTTTCTCGGATTCATTGTGGACATATCATGGTACCGGCCATGTGGTGTTCAGCACGTATGCAAATTTAAGTTTGTCTACTTTTCGCTGGGTGGTACGTGAATGGGGAACTGAACATGTTACTATGTTGAAAGAAATATTTGACAAAGAAGACAGCATTTTCTGAAAGCACGCATCAATGCTCTTTTTTGTTGCGAAATTTTTTCATGTGCAAAATAGTGCGGAGCTGTAAAGAAATAACATTTCATTTAGCATGACAATACATGGGTGATTTGTCGTTGTATGCATACTTACAAACTTACCACTACAGAAATAATTAGATGAGAAAGATTTATTTCCTTCAACATTTAAACCAGCCGTTTTTAGCAGTCGAATTTCGCCAACGACAGTTTACAGTATTGTTCAGATAGTTGTTTTGCTTTTGAAACATTTTTACGGCGCCTGTCTGTGAAGAAGTCTCGACAGTTTTTACAGTGACGTCTTGGGGGTCTCGATATTTTTCCAACGAAGTCTCAGAGAAAAACAGATTCCTGAAAGTCTTTTAAGGAACTAAAACTTTTTTGAAACTAGTTTAAGTTCAGTATAATTACCAACGTTATGTATTAAAGAGAGTCGCTTGCGTTGTGCTTGCTAGTAATTCTGTTGTTATTGGACCTACCTGAAATTTTCGCGACACGTTAATTTTGCGATTTTCACGATTTAAACTGAAAAAAAAAACGCGAAATGAAAGTGACGCGAATAAGTAAGTGTCGGGAACATAATACATTATGTTGCTGTTGACATATAGTACCGCCATTGCGTTTTTGTTACTTTTGACATTATTGTACCTTTGATAAAGTCAGTTTACTAAATTCAAAGACATGTGTAAGTAACATTGTCTGGGAAATAAATTTTGTGTCACTCAAAAATTCGAAGTAAAGTGATTCAAAATACAAAATTTTAGCAAAATCGCCGAATTTAAGTGTCGAAAAATATGCGCACCCCCAAATTGTGAAATAAACGTGTCGCGAAAATTTCATGTAGTAAGGTAGCCAACCACAACGCTTGGCTAGTAAAAAAAAGTTTTGGCTTGTAACATCTAAGTTATCACTTGTCACTAGGCTAGTAAGTTGAAAAGTTAGTGTCGAGCCCTGTCCAGCATAACATTTGTTGTTGGTTTGGATAGGTCTGGAGTAATCCCGTTGTTGGATTTGATTTGTTGAGCAGATTGTATATTATTTACATGTGCATTATCCTATTTTATTATATGGCTTTGACTTGTGACCGATATAACGAGCGTTCTGATTGGCTAAGAGCGAGATCTGAGCGGTCATTAAGCAGCCATAATGCCCACGGGCCGATTACGGAGTATGCAAATTAGGAAGAGCCCGGCTCTGAAAATTCAAGTGCATTGAAACGATGAAAGCCGATTAACAACAGTAAGAGAAAGTAAATTTAACCTGAGTAGCTAAAAGTTTAGAGATTTTTCCTTAACAAAATTTATATAGAAGTCGTTTTTGACTTACCAGCCGGAACCTTGGCGGGCACTAGTGAAAAACAATCAAAGTTTACCAAGTCTCAGGTAAAGCTAAAATCGCTAAGTGAAAAACACCATCGGCAGATCTGTCATGCATCCTGAGCAGAACACCACGAAGAACTTACAAGTTATCATCTTAGTCACAACAATTTCTGAAATACTGAACTCCGCCACAGTTCTCATCAAATAGATTCCCTCGCTTTAACACAAGGAAGTGCAAATCAGCTTCCAGGATCACCAGATGTAAACAGTAAGGCGGTTTCTGTCGGTAGCAGTGTTTCTGATAACTGCAGGAAGGTTTAGACGTTCACAAGGCTTGAAAAGTTCATCCATAATTCCCAGAATGAAGAAGGCGAAGATATGTTGTCGAAAGCGAATGCGAAGATCGAGTTATTCTGAGCAGTACATTCTGAAGCATTAGTATTTTCTTTCACCGAAAGACCGTTGGTTTGGACTATTTTGAAGCACTTTCTGTCTTTTCTATATGCGTTGACGTTTCGCCACAAAAGTCGGGAATTTGCCCCCATCAAGTTGTGGCACCACGATACTAAGATACCTTTTTGAGGCTGTGACAATCATTTTTCCCGTAAAGAAATGTGTGTTTTTAACAGACTACGCAATAGAGTAGTGAAGTTCACTGACTGTGTAGTTTTGCTCTGGGTTTGAGACGATGAATGAATCGGTAAACGCGCGCATCGCCGTCTGTAAATTGACGACTTCCGCTCAAATAATTTTGTTTTTCCTTTCCTTTAATTCATGAGCCATATAATAAACAACTTAATAACCTCGACCGTTCGGTCGTTACGGGGAAAATCTCAAACCTCGGCCTACCGTATTGACCTCGCAATCGCTCGGTCAATACGGCAAGGCCTCAGTTTGAGATTTTCCCGTAACGACCTCACTCTCGGTTATTAAGTAGTTAGTAATACAGTACCGCTTGAATATAAGCTTATTAATAACCACTTTTTGAGTGGCATTAACTAAATCCATTTGTTTGTCAAAAAGTCATTTCAGAAAGACAGTTTGTTAATGCTTTATTTTCTTTTTCTGACCTTAGCACTGTTGATAAATCCACACAGTGAAAAAGCCAGGTATAGACTAACGCAGGCCTTGAGAGGAGAAGGTAAAATTGCTGAGGCGTTCATCGAGGTAACAAGCTTATATCAAAAAAATAATAAGGTATGGCTCTTAATTGAACACTTTATCATTCAAGTTACAACACTTAAATTAAAGAGAGTGACATGTAGTCTTGATTGGGTGCTTGCGTATTAGATGACATTTAAAAGTTGTTAATATTGGTGACAAACATTTTCCACTGATTGTGGTATTAATACATTTAGTTCATGCTGTGTGGAATGTTTTGTCATATTGCTATATTAGGGTTCATAATAGTTAATTAGAGTGAAATGAATAGGGATGACAATGACATGTTACATACCCATTATCTTCAGATTGTAACTCTAAGAATTTCAGAAAACAGGTTTCAGGCCTGTAATATTTGTGGCAATATTAAGGTTGAAATTTTGAAGGTATGAATTCTTTCCTTTGAATGGGAAACCTTTGCTTTAACTAATCTCTTACACTAAAATGACCATAAAGCAAAATTGTGCTGTGAGCGTGTATGTAGTTCCAAATTTAATTTGTGACGTCCTTCCATGGACTTTCAGTAACCTTGGTGATAATGCCCTGGTGATGAAACGCATGTGACACATTCCAATGGTTTTTGCATGACAGACTTAGCGTGTCAAGAATGTTGCTATGTGGGTATTTAAAAAGTAAAACAAACGTTACTGTTTACAGTGTTCCTGTTAGTCTGTTGTTCTTACCTGAGTGACATGGAAAAGCTTGTATTCTTGACATGGTAGAAAAGGGCTAATTGTTTCTTGACACAGCCAACACATTCTTCAGACTTTTAGCATGCAGTAGCCAAATTTCTATGTGTTAAGATTTGACGATATTACAGTCAAAGAGTAAAAATGAAGGAGTGCTTCCATTATGCAAGAGTGACCGGTCAGAGACTAGTGGGCTACCCGAGGAAAAATGGAACGACATTTTCTGATCAAACCGGGCCAACCAGGAAGGATGGATCATACCATTCCGGAATCTTTGGCATAATGGAAAGCCCCCGAAGTCTATTTGTAATTCCTGGCCCAGTCAAATGGTCAAATATTTCAAATATATTATACAACTACATTATATGCAGTTGTAAAGAGCACAGATAAAATGAGTCTGGTTTGAGGTTCTACTGAAGATTTGAATGTGGGCTATCATGACGTGGTCTCCTTCACAGTCTTACTGTGGGAAGATGTCATGCACGTGTCCTCACCAAAGTTACTGATGTCTCATGGAAGGTCAAATTTATTGAGTATGCACGTAACGTACTTTTAGGCTACTATCTAGAACTACTTCTACTTATCATTGTTTCTCATAGGTTTTAACTCGAAAAAGCCGTGGAAACACTCGCCTGTCGGCTCGTGTTCCCACAGCATTTCTCGTTCTCCCAAACCTATTTAACAGTTAGATTATGAGCTCGAGATTTCTATGAGGTAATAGTTGATTCCGCCTTCGGCCTCATCAACTATCGCAGCATAGAAATCGAGAGCGAATAATCTAATTGTTTTAGTAGAATTCTAAATGAAATTTACTTCAAATAACGGTTTTCAGTTATTTCTCGACGTATTATTGAACTTCGCCCCTTGGAAAGATCGCTCTGACTGAATTGTCATTTGAAATTCCAGTTGTGTTCGCGCGCTCATCATTTTTTTCAATAATTGCAAGTATTTTTAAAGTTAAGAAACGGTAAATGTCCTTCTTTTGGTCTTCTTGGAAATTTAATTATCCATTTGCATTAAAATGTTATTCAAAACGTTGGAAAAAAGAAAAAAAGCGTTGCCATTTAGTGGACGACCTTCAGCCATTGCACACTAATGGCTGATAGTGTACTGTCACTTAGCCAATCAGATTGCACCATTTACATTAGTGTACTAGTATAATTCTACTAGTAGAATTCTACTAAAACTCGATATATTGCACCAATAAATTTTCTCCGATTCTTATTGGTTTAAATTGATCACATGACGCGATAGCATTCATCCGCGGGGAGACACGCTCAGCTCTTATAGTTCACCACTAAATGTTCTCTAATTCTTATTGGTTTAAATTGATCATGTGACGCGATAGTGTTCATCCGCGGAGAGACACTATCAGCCCTTATAATCCATCAAATATTTCTGCTCGCGCGCGATTGGTCTAAACACGTCATGTGACCGAATATTCCCCAGCTAAAACTAGGGAATATCCGGGAATATTCCTTAATTATAACCACAATGGCCTCCATTTGACTTAGAAAATATGCTCGGCTATTTGTCCTTGAACATTATCTGTTCCTCAAAGCTCACAGTTTTCGCTCTCGCTTCTCGGAACAAATAATGTCCGCGGACAAATATCCGAGCATATTTTCGCGCCAAGTGGAGGCTATTGTTTATATATACTGCCCGTCCGAGGGAAATACCTGGATGGATATTACTCGTCCGTGAAAATGTTTCTGTAAACAAGCGAGCTTAGAGAAAGTAAACAATTGAAATTGTAGCAAGGTGAAAGTCAAATTTTACATTTGGCTTTCACGGCTTTCATCTAAATAAGTTGAAAATAATTCAATACGACTTTTTAACTGGCGCGCTGAGGAAAATTTAGTGGTGAACAATAAAGACAATGGAGTGTTTATGTCTCGGAACTATCGGCCTGATAGTTGCCCCTTGGAAATTTGACGTTCTTAAAACTAGCATATCTCCCCTCGAAGCTTTGCTTTTCGGGCAAATATTTGTTTTAAGAACATCAAATTTCCGCGTGGCAACTATCAGCCGATAGATCCTCAACAGAAACACTCTATTGTTTAAATAGAAACACGGTACATGTTTTCTATGTCTTAATCAGTTTCTGGAGGTCGTCTACGAGATGGCGGCGTTCTGTTTCGTTTTTCGAAAGTTTTGGACGAACTTTTTGATGCAAATGAAAAATTAGAATAAAGCAAGGACATTTTACCATTTCTTGACTTTAAAAGACTCGAGATTATTGGAAAAAATGATGCGCGCACACACAACTGCGAAGTTTAATAATACGTTAAGAAATAATTGGCAACCGTTATTTGAGGTAAATTTCAGTTAAAATTCTACTAAAACAATTAGATTATTTGCTCTCGATTTCCATGAGGTGAAAGTTGATTCGGCCTTCGGCGTCATCAAATATCACTTCATAGAAATCTTGAGCTCATAATCTTAAGTGGAAGTTTGAGAGAATGAGAAATGCTGTGGGAGGGTAAGCCGACAGGCGAGTATTTCTACAGCTTTTTCGAGTTCTTCCAAACTTTCATGAGCATTTCTGATACTCGATAGAAACACACAACATGTTTCCTATTTCTTTCAGGAAATTCCGCAACGAAAAAACAGAAAACAGCATGTTTACTTTGATCATCAAAATGTAAATTATCGTCGCTCGACCATCATTACATCAACAGCTCGTACTAGTTCTGTTTCTATCGAGTTTTAGTATTAATCTACTAGCGTTCCATCACGAATACCGTTCCCTGATTGGCTAAGCTACTCAATTCTGTTGTAGATAGTGGGTAGCCTAGCAGTGTGCGCTTGTTAACGAACTGGCGGCCGCTTCTTGGCGTTTTCGAAGTGTCTGTGAAGAGGATTTAGATAAAGTTTTAAACGATTATGGATTTGTACTAAAACAATTAGATTGAGTCCTTCTTTGTTCCCTCTGTGTCCCCTGTGACACAAGCGCTATGAAAACAAACTATTTGTCTGCGGTAAAAATAGCTGCATGGAGGCTATTGCTAAGAACAGTAGTGTTAAAATTGTACTAAAGTAACAAGTTTTGCTGGGTTCCGACAAAACGGTAATCACATAGCGAAATAAACAAATTCTCAACCTAGCGAATGCTTCGATAAAAGGCATTATATTTGTTACGAAGGCATGAATTATACTATAGATGTACAACAACGACAGAAAACATCAATTGAGCTGTCTCTGTTTAAGATGAAAAGCTTAATTTTTGCTCAAACACTGACATGGAGTGTAGTAACGCTTGTTCGCTAAATAGCGATATCCGGTCATCTCAGCCAAGTGAACCTCAACAATTATTGCAATGCCTCAATTGATGGGTAGTCTTGTTGTAAGCCGTAATTTATAAATATAGCTCTTTTCAACCAGAGCTGAGCATTTCGCATTTTCATCCGCAAGATTTGAGCTCTTTGTTTTGTAATTTCCATTGGTAAAGTGCACTTTTCATGATCCACAATGCAGCCGGACTCCACTGAACAAGAAACTCTTAGATCCCTATTTTTAAATTAAACTAAAAAGCGAAGTCTGAAGCGATCGTTGTTCTCTCGAAAGCCATCCGAAACCAAAAGTCTAACTTTAAGTCTAGTTTGTGATTGACAGATGTTGTCTCCTTAGCCAGTCAAATTATTTGATCAGTTCTAACAAGGATTCTGATTGACTTATTATAGCGTGCTTTTCAAGAGTACAGAGGCGCGCTTGCGCCATTTTTCCTCGCTTGGAAAATAACGTTTGGTTTGAAAATATGAACTGAATGTGTGTGGACATTAATGGATTCTTTATCATAAAACAAATAAAGAAGCCTCGACTGTGCTCTGTTCTGTTGTGAAACACTTAGGAAGCGATAGTCAGCACTCAAGAAGTAGGGAAAAACACTCGACTTCGTCTCGTGTTTTCCCCTACACTTCTTTCGTGTTCTTCAACTTCATGCGTGCTTTAAAACAGAACAGGGCACAGTCGAGGCTTCTTTATTTGTTACCAAACGGCATTCCGTCCCGTCAGTCGAACACGGTAATTTTGCTCCTGATTTCTAGAACTACCTAATTTTTCAAGCCCATTTTCGTTTTCCACGGAGGTGCTAAAAATTGGGTTTCCACGGTAGTTCACAGATAAAGAAGCCTCGACTGTGCTCTGTTTTGTTGTAATGCCGAAGCAAAAATTTGAAGTTCAGCTTACCGTGCATATGTACTCTGAAAAAGCATGCTGTTGCCAATCACAATGCACGTTACATGGGAACTTTATTATAGCCGTTGATATAGAGCACAGAAGCCATCGTTTTCAGATTCTGTGTTGGCATTAAAATTATGAAGAATAAAAATATCATGATTAACTAGGAAATTAATAAGTGTCACGACTGTTACTTTTCTTTTATTTTGCTAGGATCGCGGCATTGCTGACCTTGAGTCATCACTGAAAAAAGAAATTGAGGTACTGATCCATGAAGATTGAAATCAGATTTATCTTTAAGGCATTATTTAGACTATATAGGTGAACGTACATGTATTGATCATTTTAATTTGGAAACTGACGAGAAAGTTATTGCCAGGTTGTCACCTTGTAGATGATGCAAATTAGTTGTGCAAATAACATCAAAATCAACATCACTTATTCGCGTGGCCAAATACAATAAATTAATGTGTGTGAAAAGCTGAATTTTGCCCCCTGGCATGAACAGAGAATCCCAAAATCTTGTATGTCCATGGACACCAAAATAAAAAAAAATGTCTTGTGAAATCAGGAGTTGATGCTATCAGAGTTGGCATCAAATTATGCTAAGTTACCAAGGCGGAGTCATCAAAACCAAGTGGACAATTTATAATACAGGTATTGTAAAGGTAAAGTTCCATTTTCATTTCAATACAGATTTTTGTATGCTGCCTCTGAACTCATAAAACACAGTTTCTACAAAAAACATAGCCACAGAATTTGACTTGTCACTGATAATCTTGATACAATTTTGTCCTAAATGGACTGAACAAGAGCTTCCTACATCGAGAATCGATTAAACTTCATGCAAACTAGGCCATAAATCTTAGTAAGCCAAAACTCGGCATGTTGTTGGCGTCAATTATCGACCGGAAAACCACTCATCGCATTCCTTCTGAACAAGCGAACCACAGACAGCTCTGATTGTTAGCTAAGCCTGAGAGTGCGCAAAATTGGTAAAACAAGGAAATGTTCTACTCACTTTAGCGCTTGAGTGATTTTCTTGACTTTATTTGTGGCTGTGTTCTCCTCGCAAATAACAATATCCCACATCTAAGTTCAGGCCAAGTATCGCCAACAGCAGCCAGAAATTTCCTTTCAATTGCACTTCTAAGCCCTAATTGTTGTGAATAAAGCTCTTTGCTGTCTAAAACAAGACCAGCATTATCGCCAAAATGAAAATGGCCTAATTACGCGGCTAAATGGCGACCACTATACTTTCGCCAGTCCGTCTACACCGATACCCCTTTAAGACCTATTAATAGAAGTATCGGGTATCCCAGTTACCACGTTTCTGGCAGACCTACTCAACCCCCTGCATTCAGATTATGGTTATACTGCAAAGAATTAGAAGGAATATAAAGATTTCGTACAAGCTCAGACAGTCGGACCAGAGACGAGGAAATCGTATCGTTCGATGCTGTATCCCTGTTCACCTCCATTCCTGTTGAATTAGCCTTGGAAGTCATCCAGAGCACGTTGTAATCAAGTCACACCTGGAAGGACAACACGAACCTGACCAAAGCTGACGAAGTTTGTACTGTATAACAGCTTCTTTTCATGTGAAGGGACACTGTATCTCCAAATTTTCGACTTCGCTTTGGGCTCACCCGTGAGGGCCGTCATAGCCGACCTGGTAGTGGAACACGCCGAGATTCAGGTTTTGTGTATATTCCCGGCTGCCCCACCCCCTCCCCCGCTGGTGGGTCAGATACATTGACGCAAATGCGTGTATCAAGCTTGACCAAGCTTGTCAATTTCCATCAACCTGCACATCCAATTTACAGAAGAGCGCGCCACACCCACGGACTGTAAACCAACAACAACAACCAGCTTTATAGCTTTATTTGCATGACAATAAATACATGCAGTGTTGCAAGTAGATCTTGGATGGATAGGATGCCCTTGTTAAACCATTTCTTGAAAAGCAGTGTTTTGCCTTCTACAAGTATCTCTTTATTATTAAACAGAATTAAATCCTGTGCTTGATCAAAATTATAAAGGCTTTTCAATTCGTTAAGGTACATTAGAATACTTTGGTAGAACAAGGGCAATTGAATATTAATATAATGATTTGTAGGAGTTATAAGTTCACCGATGGCTTGTAACGAAGATAATTGTTTAAAAGTCGGAACGATATGTTCAATTTTTCTGTAAAATTCATCTCTTAATAGAGTAGAGTATTTATTACAATATATAAGAAAGTGAGATTCGTCTTCAATTTGATTAGATTCACAAATAGGGCAGAGTCTGTTAACCCTTGGAATTTGATCATATCTACCAGTCTCAATCCTTAGTTTGTGATTGCCTAACCTAAATTTCACTAGTTCTTTTCTTTCGCTTAGTTTGCTTGTTAGGGGCTAAATAAGAGGAGGGTGTGTAATCGTTCGTAAAAGTGTTGAAAAATTCTAGTTTATTAGAGTTTTGCATGGTATGTGCCCGTATAAAATAAATTTTTGTTGCATTAGGCTAACATAATGTTTGATTTTAGCGTTAGTTGAGTATGTACATGTAAGATCAAAACAAGGTAAACTGTAAGATTCAGACACTTATTATATTAGAATAACAGCTATTTTTAACAGCGCGATGGAGATTTTTCGACGTGAGAAAGATTTGTTTAACAATAGAGCAATTATCCTTACTTTGAAGCTACGAGGAGTAACTAATTATTTTATAAGTTTAGCTCTGCATGCTACGTTGGATGCCTTATTGCTTACTTCTAAATAACGTTTACAGAATTGAAGATGTCTTTTTTTCGATCTGGGAGTTGTCCCAAGACTTGAGATCAGATTTTGCAATGCACGCCAGACTTCACTGTTATATGTCAAAATTGAGGAGATAATTGCGTGGAAAATTTTATTCGCTAGGAATGGAGGTAATTTGCTGAGATTTGTGTGTTTTCTAAAACTGAAAAGGGCGTGAAGGGCCTCTTCTTTCAATTTATCAAGTGCCAAATAAAGGTTATCCGCTAGCAAAGTGTAACGCTTTCAAATATTCTTTTGCCGTCCGTATGGTACAAGAAGGGATCAATCCTCTGAGAATTGTGGTCGAAGCTGGTAGTTTAAAAAAAAATTAAGAACGGACTTTAAGCGTCTTTTTAGCTTAATCTCTTAGCTATTTTAATGAATGTTGTATTGTTTATTTTTTTTTTCCTTTTCAAGATGTACTTTGTTTTTTTTTTATTATTGTATATTGAATTAAACATTACGTTGAACATTATGTTGAAGAAATGGATGTTCCCAAATAAGTATAATTTGAACATTTTCAATGGGTTCAATGTCGATAGACAAATAAGCCAAGATACATTTCTTAGCACATTTTTCAAAGATCATAACTTTGTTTTTTTTTGGATTGATGCTCAACATCCATTTACTGCAAAAAGATGATAGTGTGTTAAGGCAATTTTCCAGTCCTATTTTCGATCTTGATATGACTAAATCGTCTGCATAAAAAAGTGAGTTAAATTTTGCGCAGTTTGGTAGGACAGAGGGATAAGTTAACAGTTTTTTCTAAGGAGAATGGTATGTCAATAAAGAGATTGAACAGTAACGGGCTCAAAATACAGCATTGGCGTACTCCTGTTGCATATGGAAACCAACCATAGCGTTGCTGGATACTAATGTATCCACTCTCCCTAATGGTGAGGTTGATGCAAGTCTACTGAAAAGCCACTCATTCCAACAACTATTTGCCATTTGATTTACACCACCCTGCGCAACACAAATGATCTGTCATCAGCACGGTGATGCGCCGCGAGTACGCTATCCCTGCTTGCGAAGCTCTGAAAACAGAGGAGACATTCCATGTCCAGGACAGCCTACAGAACAATGGATATCACTTATGTCCAGAAATGCACGCGGTAACGAAATTGGTAGTCACATTTGTGAAAGCCGGATCAGCTTGGCAGAGTTGACAATTTTGGGAACTTTTCACCAGCCACAACTATGCAAATTATCTTATCAGATACGGTCCTAACATATTGGCGAATTTGACGATTTTGGCGATTTTGACGATTTTGGCGATTTTGACGATTTTAATGAAATTGCCTAAATTTTGTCAGTTTATGTTTCTCTTGTTATGAATGAATGAATGTTGGCCCAGTCCTGCGTGAAAGAGGGAGCAGTATATAAGTCCCTTGTTGTAAAAGCCTGTTACCCGAGGCAAGGAAAAGCGGTGTGTAGATTTTACCGTTGGGTAAAAACCTGTTACCCTACTTAAACCCAGGCGTAGTCAATCAATAAACCGATAATCAATATTAATCGATAACGATCAGTATCAATTGTTATCAGCAATCGATTGATATCGATTGCCGATAGCAATCAATGAAAATCGATAAGGAAAACAAGTTGTGAGTTATCGATTGCCGCGGCCGATAGTAATCGACAACAATTGATTCCTTGATTGGTATCGATTATGATATATTGTTATGGGAAATTATTTTTGTAATTTTACAAGTTAAACTGATAAAATGTTTGACAAAATTTGTCTATAATGGTTTTATTGAGTCAATTTATCATTAGACTATGAGTAGTCCCTCTTTTGCTTAGTCCGTCGGGCGAGACCGTAAGTAAACCACGAGGAAATAATAGTCTTGTTAAATCCTAGGGGCGAGACGCGCACGCGTTCTCCTTTTGCGCGCGTCTCGTCCTCAAGAGTTCGCGTGGGCAGTTTTTTTCTCGCGGTCTACTTTCGTGCCATGCACAGGGGACTATTAAAGCGAAAGAGGGAGTACTCGTACCCTCATGGTCTAATTTATCGTAGCCTGCATATCTTTTACAATCACTGACAAAATTACAAGAAAGGAAACAACTGACAGAAACATTCCGGACTTTACATCTTTCTTTGCTAGTTTACGACACTGGAAGAAACTCAACCCAGAGTAGCAGCGTAAAACCTCTCTCATTGCAGGGTCGGCATTAGATGAGGCAAAATAAACAACAGAGTCAGTGCTCTAGGGATTTCAATTATTTGCATCAGGAAACAAACGCAAGAATAGATCTCGAGCAAGCCAGAAGGAAAATATAATCTAGTAGCATGCTGAAGATGGACGTCTCGTGTTGTTCCGGGTATAATTTGCACAATAAAAAAAGCCATCTTTGAATCGATGTATTTCCGATATCGATTTTTATCGATTGACTATGCCTGGCTTAAACGGAGAGAATGTATATTTCCCTCGCTGTACAAAAAGCGTGTCAATCGAGTTGAAGGGAAAGCAATCGATATTTTGCTCGTTCTAAAAGCGTGTTACCCAAGTGGAAGGGAAAGCAGTATTCCCTTGTTCTAAAGCGTGCTACCTGAGTGGAAGAAAAACAATATATATTATTTCCCTTGTTCTAAAATGTGTTACCCGTGTGGAACAGAAAGCAATATTTATTTCCCTTTTTCTAAAGCATGTTACCCGTGTGAAACAGAAAGCCATGTACATTTCTCTTGTTGTAAAGCGTGTTGCCAGAGTGGCAACACGAAAGCAAAAGCAATGCAATGCAAATAGGTATTTCCCTCGTTTTAAAGAGTGTTACCTGAGTGGAGCAGCAAGCAATATACATTGAAAATATTACTACGATGATACTTGACGAAGGTCATGTTCCGTGAGACTAGGGTTTACTCGAAATGAGACATTTCATACCTCAAGGTTAGAATTCTTAAAAGGAATGAAACTTATTACAAGCGCACGATATTTCTGGAATCTTTACATTCAAACGTTGACAAGACCTTCGTCAATGAAAAAATGATGTACCCACGGGCATATATGCCGCTGTTGAGATCTCTTGAGAGCTGAAACATAATGCATTGAGTTTGATTTCAAATTCATTGTTCCTCGAAGAAAACCAGAAATGCGGTTCGAAAATTTCGGAAACTTTTTTAACTTTTAACCCCTTTTAAAAAAGTCGTGTACTATTTCACTTAGTGTTTTTTCTTTCAAATATGCTGCTGAGAATGGAACTTTCTTAGCATTTTATTTAAGAAGTATTTCTCTGCATTTATATCACCTCGTGACTAAAACTTCTTCATCTGTTCTTTACATGCAGGATGCTAAAGCAAAAGCTGTGGAGAAAAGAGGGCAAGGAGTTAGTTACTTCAAGAAGAAGAAGTATGATTTAGCCATGCCAAAGTTCACAGAAGCCATTCTGCTACTGCCGCGGATTCCAGAGAATACAGAAACCATGCTGAAATTGTACTGGGAACGTGCAGAATGTTATCGACATAAGGTTTGACATTCCATGCTTCTTTCTTTTCTTGATAGCTCACACAAGTTTATATTTTTACCGCTCATGAGCTTGTTCTTTTTTTAGTCCCACATGGTAAGTTATGGACTACATGTTTTTGCATTTTTATGGCCAGAGTATAAAAACCATAAAGTAATAAACATGCTTGTTTGAGTTACCATCAATGTCAGCCAGCTTAATTAATTAATTAGTTAATTTACATATATTGATAAGGACTGATGTTACTGTAGATATTTGCATGGTTAATTACAGAGAATAATCCCTCAAGAAACAGGGAAATTCATTGAAAGAAATGGGTCTTCAGAGTCCGGGTGTACATGTAGACCCTTTTATTCAAAACGTTTACTTTCTGGTCAAACGAGAGAATTTGCTTGGAAATGCTTCCATGCTAAAGTGATAAAGATCAATCCAAAGTAATTTTGGTGGAGGTTTGGAGACTGAAACTACTGCTGTCTTACATTATGAAATAAAGTGACTTTTAAGTAGGAAAACAAGGCGTGAGATTAAAGGGCATTTGTCAACAGACACAATTTGATTTCTGATCCGACGGAATAATTTTCAGAGTTGATGTTTGCGCGAAACATTCTTCTCCATCAACCTTTTGAGGCGTGTGAAAATAGTAATACTGATATTGAAGAACTGTTTGGTTAGCTATGAAGGATTTAAACGGCCTATTTTGTTTTGTTTTGTTTTTTTTTAGTTGAATACCGACGAGAAATACGATGTATCTATCCTTTCTTTATTAAGATACAGGTTGAATGTTTTTACCAAGTGAATTTTAATTTTATTTTTAGGATTTGCATATATGATTGTAAAGCGCATTTGATCATATATATGTGATCATATATATATGTTAATTTGCGCTATAGGAATATTAAACATTATTATTATTATTGTTGTTATTATTATTATTTATTATTATTATTATTATTATTATTATTATTATTCGGGGGGGGGGGTTTGAAGCGGCTAGGGACGAAAGCTACTTTCGCGCCGTAGCTGTCTTGTTTCGAAGGAAACAAGCAAAGAAAAAAAAACGAAGAAAAGATGGGAGGATGAACACTGGAAATTTATATAGCTGCAGATGTGCGTGTAATTTGGAAAACATGGATTTATATTTTATTTTCGAATTTTGCTGAATCTGCTTAGTATATCAATCGGACTGAAAACCTGCTAAAATTAAATATGTAATGCCAGAGATCAATTCTAAAAAGAAATAGAAAAAATTTGTCGCCGTGGCCAACGTTCTCTAAAATACACAGAACTTAGTCATTTTACTTTGTTGTTTTGCAGAGGACGGATGTAAGATATATAACGCACGTGCGTAGCCACTGTTCTGCTAATTAAACTTTTTGTTTGATTTCTTTATCTACCCTTAAGGTGGCGATGCCATTCTACATTTATTACATCCTTTCTCTGTACAATGGCTGCTAAGCTATGAAGATTCTTTAACCATCCAAAGGCCCATGCTACTTAAAAATTATCACTACGTGAGAGTAGTGACCCCTTTGGCTTGCTAAGTCCAAAGTATTACCAACTTGGACTAGGCACAGTTTTGCTTATGTATCACTTATTATCCCATAAAGATAATGTATCCACTTATGTATCACTTTTTATCCCATGTCTTTTATCCCATGGAACCCCTGTTAAACATTGCATGAGGGAAATGAATACATGGTGCTAATATTATTACTGGTTGAGGGGAAATACTCTCAGATTTTACTAGTGTGAAAACATTGTAGAAATTTTGCATATAGAACTCCTGTTTTAACTGACCCCTAACCTAACCCTAACCCTTACCGCTATATGGTTTTTTACAGAACAACTTTGAAGATGCCATCAGAGATTGTGAAGAAGGTAAAGTGGTATACAGAGCATCACAGCTTGTAGCAGCCTGTACATGCAGCTCTTTAACAAGATTTATATACACGCATGCGTAAGATTTGAGCAAAATTTCAGGCATATTGGTTTAAAGGTGCATTTAAGAGAACATAAAATGTGTGCTTATATATGGGCAGAAAACTGTTCGCTTCTCGAAACAGAAAATGTCCGCGGACAAATATCCGAGCTTAGTATATACCACTCAAATGAATAGTGCTTTTCGCGCGCTCTGATTGGTTAACTCGGAGGTGATTACCAAGTACTGTTCACCTCCGAGCAGCCGGCGCGAGAGATGTTAAAGTTTCCGACCGCTTGTCGCACATAAAATAACGTTTTGGTCCGCTAATTTTTCAGCTTGTGTGGTATATACTAAAACAATTATTCACCTCAGTATCGGTGAAAGTGATGGATATTTACCTCCACTTCGGTGAGTAATTGTTGAATATTTTCGCGCCAAATGGATGCTGTTCTTTCTCACTCAGTTTATGCCATGCTCTACAAATTCTGGTAAACGTACAAGTAATTTTTGGTGTCTTTATTTTTATTATATTTTAGTTTTCTATATTTTTGAGGCGTTTTTAAACTCGTGGATACGCAAAGCGTAGAAACGTGTTTGTTGCGGGGACTCCTATATGTAAATGTATCACTCACTCACTTAGACACTGTTCGTAATTAGTCGGCCCGAACGAGAGCGCCCGAGCCCGACGCCATATTGGAATAGTAACCGAGCCCGACGCCATATTGGAATAGTAACCGTGCAGTCAGCGCGAGCCTCGCTATCGTGTTTGCGTGGTTACTACTCAAAGCGTGCATCGTGCCAGCCCGAATATTGATAATTTTGTAGCTTTCACACGACCATTAATATCAGGTGTTTCGCTGAATTGAAGTGAGTTGACTTCGAATGTTCGAATTAGTACCATGGCCAACTTGAAGGCTGAATTTCATAAACATTTGACTCGTCCAGGCGTTGAAAATGCCCAGTGGATGTGCATTTGTTTGCTGGAAAGTGACCTGAAAATGAGTTAATCCCATGCTAATGTGGTAAGCTTTGATGAGAATGTGTCTTATTCGTCGACCTTAATGAACTTATATGAGCGAAACGAACAATTTTTAATGAACGAAACAGCCAGTGAAAACAGGACAAACATGGGCATCATCATATAATATTGTAATTATATAATTTAGTAACGTCTCAACCTGAGGCCAGCCGAAATATTGTTTTAAATTTCCTTCGTCGTGTCAGCCTTGCAGTAGTCTTTGACTTATTATCGTTTTACTTTTCAAGTTTGGCTTATTAGATCTCCTGTGAGATCCAATGTTCATTCAAGCAGGACCTTCGTTCACAGCTTTGCAGTTTATAACACTTACCCTAAGTGGGATCTTAAATGGAAACAAACTTGGAAAAGAAATTCCCAGATACTTGATTTTGATAAGCTTAAATGATTTTTACCCTGTCTTTTGTTTACACTTTTGCTTCCTGATTGAAAAGATAACAAAGGGAAAGAAATCCCCTGTGAGCTTGTTGGCACACATATTTATGGGTCGACAGATTTTTTGGATCCACACTGAAAATGCTTGCAAAAGAGGCTACTTATTTTGATTATTTTACGTGCAATATATTTAGAGACAAGCGGTTCCACATTGGAAAAGAAGTGCTGTCTCATAAGAAACCTTACCTATAGCCTTGAGTGAAATGCAATGAAAAAGGTCTGTAAGCTCGTACAACTTGAATACATGCACATTTTCCCAGCAGGCAGACAAACATCAACATCAAGATCTGGGAGTGTACTCTATGATTATTTTGGCAGGACCCAAGAACTCTTAGCCTTTACCACTCCATGTTCAGCTGCAATTTTGCCACCCTAGCTATTTTGGACGTATGTGTTTGCAATATGTGTGCAACAAAAGCCAACGAAAAAAGCCTACGCCTTGTGAGATAAGTGCGACCAACCCAGCTTGTTTTAACAGCCTTTAATAATACACCAATAATTGCAAGTTCAAAAACACGTTTCAGCTCTAGATTTCGAGTTTGGCCATAGGTCTCCTTTGATAAATAAAACAACTATTCCACTCGCGCTTGTTGAATATGAGATGAGTATAGCCAACGCGCACTCCTGGAATAATTGTTGAACAGGCTATTCATACAGTCGCCCTGCAGTTTGCTTGCGGTTGACATTTACTGCTGTTTGTTTGTTAGCATTTATTTGGTGCTGTTTGCGGCATTTTAATTTTTGAGTTGTTTTGTAAAAAAAAAAAACAAAAAAAAATACCTCTTAGTCGGCAGGTCAGTGTGAATGGACGATCTATATGTTTCAGACTAATCTGATGAAAGCTACCATAATCAACCAATCCAATAACCACTTGCAACAGTTTGGATGTGCCGATATTTGCCGAGGTCACCTGATCAACACTTTGGCAAGATGGCGGAGAAACTAGTGTCGTTTTGCGATTTTCATGGGAAGTGAAGCTGATACGATATATATATATTTTTTTGAAAAGAGGTGTTTTGGAACATTGATTTGTACTGTGGAAATGCTAACAGAAATAACTGAACCGGCGAAAGCGTCACTTTGAGTTGGAACTAGGAAACGTTGTCTTCGTTTTTGCCAAGTCGATAATTTCCTGTTGATTGTTAGCGATCAGAACAGATTTTTTACCACTTTGTCTATATTTTTCCGTTATAATAATGTTCAATCTTGAACTTTGCGAAGTCTTGACTTGGCACAGGTCTTAGTCACTTGGTGCAATGGTATTGAATTTTTTTTTAGCACAATTTTCTTTCTCAAGAAGAGTCACTGGGGCTATGCCTCTTTGTTGCTAAAGGTCAACATAGACTTTTTTCAGCTTTTTATACAATTTTCTCAGTTTTTACAATGTATAATCTTAAATTTAGTAAAGTGACAGCTAGATATGAATGATAACACTGTTCCTAGTTTACCTCCAATAATGCCTTGTTGTTTTAGTGGGTTTTAAACTCTATATTAATAAGCCATTTCCAAGTTACTGTTACCTCTATTTCAAAACGAGTCTTAATGCACAACGTTTCATATGGAATTAAGTTTTTCTTGGACGTTCATTGTCTTCCAAATCATACTCAATTCCACATGAGAGGCACCAGGATTCGTTTTCAAAAGAGGTAAAAAGCAACTCGGAAATGGCTTATTTGATGGGATTTCATTATCAAACCCCAAGAGACTACAATCAATGCTAGCAACAGAATATGACCATGCAGGGCTCGAAATAGCAGCCTGCCAATGGCCAAATTTCATGTTTGGCTGGCGAAAGTAAAGATGAACTGCCAAATGGATAAAGAAATGGCAGGCGAAATTTCCTGGACTGATTTTGTGACATTTGCTGCTCCTCTCATCATTCTCGTTTATCTACTATTCCTTTCCACGAACTAATCGTTCCCAATGAAAAATATTACCGGAAGATCCCTCGACTGTGGCTCTTGACCGTAAAGTTTGCAAGCACATAATGGCTACTCAAAATGCTCCTGAGTGACCCCTGAGCGTGGTTCCATCAACAAAGTGGTTTATTCAGGGATAAAATTATGGAAGGCTGCAACCTCAGTGCTCAGAACATTGAAGTATATATATCTATGTGATTATTTCGATGAATACGGAATCAGTCTAAAAAAGCCTGTGGCAGATACATCCGATAAAGTGTTAAAATTGCGCTACATCATTTTGTATTCGTTGCTTTCAAATCAGTGTTGAGTGGCACCTTGGTATTGTGCATGGAAACTTGAATTCCTGTTTCCATAGACTTAAACAGTTTATTTTCAAGAAGGACACTACCAGCTCGTGAGTTATTTTTCATTGAGTTTTTTCTTCAATTTTGGCATAAACGTGTATGTCGAACAATATATGGTACATAGCTGAGAGTATTGAGTACCTGTCATTAATTAAAAGGTAAAAAATGTTACTTGCGTTGTTTTTAAGATTAACGGGTTCTTTCAAGTACTAAATGAGTCACACTCTGGACAGGACTTAAATGATTCAGTGCTCTGAAAATTATGACCATTTGTGATTTTGTTTTGTGGGGCGTTTTGTTTTATTTCAAGTACTTCTTCATCTTCTTGTCAGCCAGCAAATGTAATTGTTACTGAAAATAAAAAAATTGTACGATTTCATTAATAGTAAAAATGTCAGTAAGTGGCAGGCCCAAAAAATAAATGGCAGGCCAAAATTTGTATAGTCTGTCAATGTCTGTCTAAACAATTGGCAGGATGTATTTTTTCCTATTCCGAGCCCTGACCATGGTATTGCAAAATGATGTTAAAGTTAAATTAGTTCTTAGTTAACAAGTCTCTAAAGCTAACCCTACATCTGAATACCAATATGTCCTTTTCCGTTGACCATATGATATGTGACTTAATCTCTCTGTAGCTACTATTGCTGACTCCATCTTGTTGGGAACAAGAATGGCCCATAAAAAAACAGGGAAAAATTCTCAGAACCCTACTTACCTTACTTTGGTTATCCTGACCTTTAACCAATTTAATCCCTGCAGCTGACAGACTCTCTCCTGGTGACAACATGATACTTCTGACAAAGATGCATGTTCTTGAGAGGTTAAGACGGCATGAAGAATGCTATGATGTCTGCAATCAATTGATTGCAAAAGAATGTCAGGTAAGGTCTGGTCACAGTACTGCTATGACGATCTCCAGTTTTGTGTGAGTGGACTATATGATTAAATGTATCTATTTTATTTTATATAATAAGCCAGAGTATTCTCGCATTTTGACTGATTCTCACCTATTCCCTCCGTCTTTTAAAATGGAGAAAAGTTTTCAGAATTTAGATAATATTTTACGTGACTGGGCGGAGGATAAGGTAGAAAAAAGTATTGTCGAGGCTGTGAACGGTTACACGAAGCAGGAAGAAGAAAGAATAAGCCGTTTCTTGTTTATAAAATAACTCGGAAATAATACTTGAGCAGTCTCAGTCGGCAGTCGAGTGACACTAATCCAAACAGAAAATTTGTCTTGACTTAAGCTTATTTGTCTCGAATTTAACAAACCCAATTAGCAAACTGTTTATGAGATTAATTTATTCAAAAAAGTCACTTTTTCCCAGTCTCAAAATAATTGTTAACAAGGAGTAATGTCGCGAATGAAACATCACACCACCACTGCCTAAAATAAACACATAACCTTGCTTTCCGACGCGAATGTTCAGGGCACAGCAGTGAGTAAAGTTTAGTTCACTACAGCTCACGGCCAACTGTATCGCACCCCTTTTTGTTTTTAACCACATTTTGACGTCATCTGTGATCTATTACTGAACAGACGCATGGCAACATGGAATCTATTTGTTAAATACATGTACAAAACAATGGTATACCAAGTGGTAGCAAATCTATAGAAACGATATTCTGCATGTGAAGATATCATTTTTATTCACACTTGTGTGATATCATCTGGACCCTTTAACTGTACTTAAATCTATTGGTGTATCATCGAAACACCTTCGGATCGTCATCGGAAGTCTTTGGTAATCTTTGGCTATCCTCGAAAATTTTCGGAAATCGGAAAGTCATCTTCGGAAAGTTGTAGAAAATGTCGGAAACGTTTGTGGGGCCTTCCGACAACTTTTGGAAAATCTTCGGAAAGTGGTCGGAAATCTTCAGAAAATCTTTAAAAACGTCCTTCCTATTATGGGAATTTTATATAGTAAAAGGAAAATTGCAAGGTCGCTTGGAGATACGAAATTTCTCTTCTCACAGACGATCCATTTTCCAAGTTGAGTGGCTCATAACCGCTTTGATTTCTTTCAATTCTGACACAAGTAACCCATTATCTGACCACAGCAGAAGTTTGAAAAGATATATTTATTAGAGGATTTTCACGAGAACATCTTTAAGTTGGGATCAAGTTTTTACGTTGTCTACAAGTTGTAAATGTAATTATGTTCACAATAGTGCATATAATTTCGTTTTGTAAATATTCGGCAATGAATATTAAATTTTAGTTAACCTCAGTGCTACATTATTGAAGTTAGTGAAATTAAGTAACATTATCATTTTCATCACTTAAGGTGGCTCAAAACAGTTTCCAGCACTTTCCAAGACTTAAATTTTCATAGGGCATTGTAACCAGCACGTATCAGTTGATGCTACAATCATAGTATTAAATACCTGCCCAATCATTGGTGAACACGTTGCTATCATTTTCTTGACACAATAGATTACCATAGCAACTACCTCCTAAAAACACCCTTCATTATATCTCTAAGGGCTTATAATTCAAAAACGGCAAATTTTGATAAGCAGGATAAGATTTTGCAAAGTTTGAAAGAATTCCGTACTTAGGGTTCAGAGCCATCTTAAATATTCCTTTCTTTTCCGTTAAGCTGGCTCTGAATCCCATGTGAAGAACTTTTTAAAACTTTGCCAAAAGTTACGTCTTATCCTGCTTACAAAAAATTGGTAATATATAAAAATCATCGTGCCGTTTTAGAATTATAAGCCCCTAAAGCTATAATTAAGGGTGTTTTAGCGGGGCATACTGTTGCTATGGTAACGGTTTCACACTGAAGAAGGGCTATGTCCAAAACGTTTGTGATTTTTCACAAGATCACACTTTGACATTTTTATATGCTATCAGTTTTCAATTCTTATTTTCTTGTGAACGTTTATATCTATCGGTAGTTACCCTATCAGCGCGTGCGCTGTTCACACAACCAGCGGCTCGATAGAATCAAACGAAGCACACGAAAGCCATACAGAGATGGTTTTTCCTCTTCTTTTGTGCTTGTTTCTGTTTTTCTCTTAGTTTGTTTTTGCTTGTACCTTTTTACTTTGTATTTTGTGAAACACAAAGAAAAAACATCTAAAATGAAACCGAATTTGCAAGTCGTTGAATTGCTTAAATTTTCCGCGCTCAGGCTGACGCAAGTAACCGCAAGTGAAATTTCACCCTCCTTGGCGTTCCAGTAGCTCATTTTAAAATGTCTGGCCCTGGAAATGGGTTGTAAGGGCCACTTTGGTCCTCAAGAGCGAGACATAAAGACAAGACAGATTTCTAGAAAAAGTAAAAAAAATATGGATATGTAAATCCTGGGCTCGCAAATAACCTTTCCCACAAGCAGCAGCTTTGCTTTGCTGCACAGCAAGTACTGACTAGTCTTGCACTATTCTCCCAAATAGATTCTTATCATTAAATATATTTTTAACAGGTGAAAAAGGTTAAGAAAACCAAAGACCGTTTGTTGAAGAAGGTAGGTGGCGATTTGATCAAAAAGCCATTTCGGATGTTAATTAATTATACCTTAAACATAGACATAGCAATTTTGTCTGAGAGGTATGTGGTTTTTGCAAATGCAGACAAATGTCCTTTTTTTTTAAATAAGCACCCCTATTTCAGTCACGCCCCCGTTGTGAAAGACACATCGTGGAGCCTTATATTGTCACGGAATGGACTTGTTAGACTGTGAGTGAATTATGTAGTCTGCTTCCTCGTCTGAAGTCAATATGAACACATTGAACACCCGAATGGTGTTGTGACTACGTAAACCCTCATTGTTACAGTTGTTTTTGAGTCAAAATGCTATGTCACACTATCATGTTTATGCCAAAGAAAGAAGTGTCTAGTGACCAGTAGGACCCCCTCTCAAGTAAACATCCGCTTCCAAGCATTATATCGAATCAATAATATTTCAACCACTTTTGACCAGCCAGAAATGAGATTAATTTGGCTAAGCTAGAATTTGTGACATGCTACTGACCTTGTATAGCTTTAAGCCCTGGTCTACCACATGTCCTTCTAGTCGTTATAAATGCGTCATGGTGAAATACATAATTCAGTGACCTACTTTTATTTAGATTGAGAGTGAAAATAGAGAGTCAAAGAAGAAAGAAGGAAATGTCCAGGTAATAGAAGTATTCTGTACAATACTTTGTTCGAGTTAAGATTAGATAGGCTTACACTCGATTTGAATGTGCTGTATTGATCACCCTAGCTTAATTCTGGCCAAGCCTTAGGGGTAATGAAATCACGAGGTATATACACTGTTTATGCAACGCTTTCGAGTGGTATACCATGGAATATCCCACGAGTCACTTGAATTTTCTCGGTATTCACACGAGTGACAAATGGGATATTCCATGAATTGATTTTCAGAATAGAATAAGAGAAAGCCTTTTCCATTTTGATCATCTCCCAGTAAAGACCATTCCATATATATGTTTCATTTTTGTGGCTACCGGCCTCGCAGAGGCGTAGCCACTAATGTCATCATCTTTGTAATTAAGTCCGTCAGTAATCCTAATCTTCGGATAGTTTTCGTAGCCCTTCCGTGTAACCTCATTCCTCGAATAGTTTCCAAAGCCAATCAGAGTGCGTTTATACACGCATAATCCCCAGATAGTGTTCGTGGCCAATCAGAGCATCGACGGTCCCCGTCAGTCGATGGGTCGAAAGGCTGCCAAAGCGATGACCTGATCTTTCGTGTTTAGAGTCGAACAAGTGCTCCCAAATTAAAGGCTATTTGGTATAAAACAAAAGTGGGTGTATAATTCGATCCATCGACCTCTTTGACAGCGGTTTTAACCCAAACTTTCGCGCTTGAGAAGCGTTTTTTTTTTCCACGAACGTTTCAAATTTCCATACTGTCTCATTTTCTGTTACAGTTACATTGCTTTATGGCTAGAACATTTTTATTTTCCAGTACTTATGTAAATGCAAACTATCTGCTAGTTAGTAACTCGAGGGAAAAAAAACAAAGAAGCTCGAAGGAATAAAAGAGAAATAAAGGAATAAAAGAGTTCGCAGGAGGATTTGAACCACCAGCCCAAACCCGCTAACTTCTGATCCTCTAGCTGAAACCATACTACTTTGGCAACTTGACACCTGTGAACGACATATGAAGCAAAACCTCTGTAATATCATTGTGGTTAGGTATGTAAACCGCTGGTTAATTGGAGACCCACTGGGCAGTAAAATTATTCGCACAGAGAGCTTACAGCGAGCGATTACAGATTCAAATGGCAGTTTTTTCCGGGAAATCACTCAATTTGCTAACCAAAGGACTTGCTTTACTGGCCATGTTATCTGTTCATGGATATTTTTTTGATGCTGGACGAATTTTCTTTCTCACTCACATACATACATGCATACATACTTTATTTATACTCTAGGACCTGGAGCTTGTTAGGCTCCTAGCTTGTAGCTAACGAATCGAGTTTAAAATAAAATGTTTGTACAACACGTTAAAAGAATAAAATTCAGTTCAAGGAAAAGAAACATCGATGCAAGAAAAATATATACGTAGTCAGCAGGTCAGGAGATCGTTTGGGGCGTATTCGTAAACGTCATCTGACAAAGTGCACGGTTTGCAGCTCGAAACCTTTTGGCCTTTTGCCATTTTGGTTAGTTTGGGACCTGCTCTCGTGTGAGTAACTTCGATCCCCTGATGGAAGGATTTTTATAGTGCAATAAAGGAATGAAGATTTTTGTAATAACTCAAGTACTAAGGACAGAACCTTCAATATCAGAATAGCCCTCGACTTGCTAGGGTAATTTTAAAGGCGAGGAGACGTAAAATAAAACGTGGATTTTGTCGACCCATGTGATAGAAATTAAGGTGATTATTATTGATAGTTCTTTAACTCTACATGTACATAACACATTCATTTTTGGTGTAACTCATTACTTTATCAGTAGTAGCATTCAAAACAGCTAACGTGTTACACCTAAATAAGCTTATTGATTTTTCGTAAGTGAATGATAGTTGCAAAATTTATGTTGTGTCGCGTAACATAAAAACTTCTCATAATCTTTTTGATCCGACTTTATATCACGACTTGGCTTGAAAGCCATTTTGATTTGCTATCAAAACGAGGAGTTCAGCAATTATTTAAATCCAAGGTAGCCACAAATAATTCCAGTCCTCGACTGCCTATTTTTTAGGGGTTGAGATGAACTCAATAAATTGCTCTACTCCCATGGGTCTTGAATTCCCTGGGTTGTATTTCGTGTTTAAAACTTATCCCACCATCTTTTTGGTATAACATAATTTATATCATTGCAGAGGAATAAGTCAAAAGGAAGTCAAGAAAAAACCAGGGAAGCCAGAAGGCATGAAGGTATTTACAACTTGGAACTTTTAACACATAGTTATTTAGAGTAACATATGGGATATCCTAATGTTATACTTAACTGTTTAAAGCCTGGCTGTCTTTCAACCTGAAAAATCACACAAACTGCACGCAACGCATGTGTAGCTTTTGAATGTCTTAAGTAGTAGTTAGCCTTAAAAGTTGCAAAACGAGCGGTTGTTAAATTTAAAGTAAATAAATGCGGTCACTTGAAGAAGGAACAGCTCTATGCATTTTACGTTTGCAGGAGAGTAGTATGGCACTGAGCAAATCTCTTATGTTCAACTTTTCAGCTGTGACTCATGCAATTAAAACTGATCCGTCACAAACAACTATCTTGTTAGGAGAGGAAAATTTGATTCATGGGGACTTTTCTCGGCATATTCTGTTCCACATTCAAGCACTGTTTCCGACTAATTTCATTCAAAAACGTCAGGATTCATTTCCACTTTATTGGCAGTCGAGTCGAAAACCAAATGTTAAAGTTTAACGCTCAGCGTTACCCCAATTTTCTGCTACGATTTTCCGGCTGACTCTATACAAAAAGCACGAACGATGTACATGTATTTTAAAGGTAAATAGGAAGGGTGTCCTTTTCCTCGATTTCGAAAAAACTAACCTGCTTCAGAACCTTTGAATGGTATTTGCGAAAGCAACTGACTATAGAGGTTATTTGGACAGTTTTGAAAAAAACAAAAGCTAGGTCTTACTGATTGATATATATTTTTTTGTGTTTTTTTTTTTAATTTTTATTTTTTGTGTGACTGATATAATGCAGCAGTTTTGTTTCTATGGCCAACCTGGATACGCGATAAATACAATATAAACTACGGGCAGTTGGATTTTCTAGGCCATTGTTATGTTATGTGACAAAATTGAAACGAAACAATTTTTATTGGATATCACATTTTATAAGCTTTCCATTGATATGTAGTTTGTGGTGATTAGGTTTAAAACAGCACATTTGCAATTTTAGCGGAGCTCCGGCGGCCCGAAGGGCCGCCAAGCGGAGCCCCATACTCATATAGGAAAGAAAAGGAAACCCACGAGTTAATTTTCTCATGGTTATCATGGCTAGCGGTATTGCTCGTGGGCGCGTACGCACGACAGCGACGACGACGACGGAGTCGCGCAACATGGCGGCCATACTCCAAATAATAGGACTGAGACATGCAGCCTTGGTTTACCGTGTACCTTTTTGATATTGGACATCCATGTTTTGATCAATTGACACCTGTCAAAACAAGGTATCCGCTGACCAGTATCACGTAACCATATCGCGGGCTCAAGTTTACAGCTCATTGAGGTCATCTGTTTTTTGAAGTTGACCGCTGACCAAGTGCTGGTTTTCGATTAAATCGCGGGCTCATGTCCGGTTAACTTGTTGAAAACAGGGCAGGATTGTTCGGAAGCCGGTTAACGCTAACCCAGGGTTAAGAGTTAACCGAATTATAACTTTTTCTTCTATACAAATGTTGTTTTGCTGCTTTGTTTTGTGTATTTAGCTCTTATTAACCGAGCTGGTGGTCTGTATGGGAGAATCTTGATCGAGGTCAAGAATCTCCCATACAGACCGACTTAGCTCGGTTAATAAGATGTTTATTATATGGCAAAGAAGAAAACTTTAATTCGTTCAATGTAACTGGTTTGTATTAGCTGAAATTTTGCTTGCGAACGGCGATGAGCTTAACTTGACCTGCCGAAATTTGCTCGTCCTCTTTACTTTTTTTTTGTCATCAGGCTTTTTGGCACTTCCATAAATGATTGAGAAGAAAATGATGAACATTTTTGTATTTTAGTTTGCTACTTTTTCAACGCGAAATGTAACCGGTCTAGATGCCGGTCTAGATGGGAAAATCTTGACCGCGGTCAATATCGATTTCAGCCAATCAAATTCGTGAATTCGGTAGTTCCCAGTCCTTGTGAGACACAGCCATATAATAAATGGCGATTATTGAAGCTCAAAACAGAAGGCCAAACAATATACAGAAAACCTCGCCGCAAAGTTACATGAAATCAAAATTCTACCTTTTCATGGGTTAGCTTAATCGGGCCCTGAACAACTCGGCCCAGGAGCTACGCTTTTAGGCTGGCCTAAATCTATATATTATAACTAAGGACACAAGAGAAGGTCTACAGCATCTTTAAGAGCACCCATCTGATAATATCGCCTGGAGGGGTGGGAAAAAAATCCTCAAAGTTTTTCTCTTTAAGGAATTGCAAAATACATAACCTCTTACATTACTTTTAATACGGGCTACTTGCACTGCCAATAATACTCTACTTTTAATACTATACTTACGTTACTAAATTACCAAAGAGAGAAAGGGTTAATTTCATTCATATATTTAAAATACAGGTGAAGTGGCATGAAAACTAGCTAGTTGTGGCTAAGTGCATGGACCACTACAAACATTGAACAACAACAACAACAAATTTGTTTAGACAGGGCTAAAAATATTATGTTCATTGCTTCTGCAAAGCCCGATGTAGAATCTCGCAAGTAACAGAATAAAGTCAATTGTAGTATTGTGAAATCCAAAACTTGGCCAAAATGTACAATGTACAATTTTAAAATATTCAAATCTCTTAATTAAATTATTCGCTCTTGATTTCTATGCGTTATAGTCGACTCGGGCTGTTCCCCCGTCAACTATCAAAGGGTCCTTGGGAGTCTTCAAGATCATTAATGAATCATACTAATTGTTACTGTAAAGTAGTGTATACTTAATCTTTCATTAAATTGTTCAATAATACAAAGTAAACTCTTTGAATTGTCGCTTGCAATGAAAACCAGTGGTCGCTTATGGGTGTGTTGCTATGAGAGCTTTAAATAACAGTGTGTGAAAGACAAATCAGACAGGTTTTTACAGTGGTGACCATAACTAGAGCTGTTCAAGGAGAGGTGTGACTGTCACTATTAATTATAGAGTTCATTAACACATTGACTCCCGTGGCGCCCTTAACCGTCCGTGATGAACATTGGCCTCTGTTCCACTCCTGACGTCATCACCTTTGATCAAAATTGGCATTATCTATACTCAAATTCTGTAGGAGGAAAAGATCTTTTAAATGATACCCAGATTAGAGGGGTTTTGCTAAACGCAGGCCCAGCGGCCCGCGGCCCACGGCCCACGACGGCCCGACGGCCCGGCGGCCCGGTGGCCCAGTCCTGATTTTCCGCCGTTTTTTTGTCCAGCGGTAAATTCACGCGCATGCACAGATCTGCATCGGGTTTAGGCGTGCAAAATGGACGACGGTCAGTTTGAATTCGTTAACCATTTAATCATTTGAATCCTTGTTTCTGTTTGTTGCATGTTGTTGAGATAAAAACGTTTTCATTCTCTGTTCATTCGTCTCTTTACAGAAACCGATAGCACAATAGGGGACTTTCATTATTGAACAATGTAAGTTATTTTCAAACCATACTTTGAAAGTGAAAATATCATAACTAATGAGATATGTGAACTGCGAATATTTTTCTATACAGAAACATGTCGGTCTATTTACAGGAATCCCACACCAAAAGGAGAGCGTGTTTTGAAACATTGCTTTCCGGTGATGTAAGCGGCGCTTATTAAATTTTTGGTCCTCAGTGTGATTGCCTGATAAACTGACCAACAAAACTCAGTGACAATTCGCAGTTCACTCTCTCATTATTTAGTTTATGAAATTTTTAATCTCAAACTGTGGTTTGCAAATAACTTGGATCGTTTGAGAATGGACTTCCTCTCTATCAGGTTCTGTAAACTGACGAATAACCAGAGAATGACAACGTTTTTCACTTAGCAACATGCAACGAAAGAAAGGATCGAAAAGGATTGAAATGATTATTAAAATGGTAAACGAATTCAAACTCACCGTCGTCCATTTTGCACGCCCAAACCCGATGCAGATTTGTGTGTGAGCGTGGATTTACCACTGGACAAAAAACTGTGGAAAATCAGGACTGGGCGACCGGGCCTCCGGGCCGTCGCGGACCGTGGGCCGTGGGCCTGCTTTTAGAAAACCCAGTTTAGAGTGATCGGCTCAATGGAGCCTGAAATATGCACGAAAATGCTCGGAAATTTGAGTGAAAAGCTCGTAGCAAAGTTTCCTACGACCACACTTAGCTACTCCATGGTAGAAATTGCCCGTCTCGATGATGCTTTCTCAGAAATTTTTGAACTGGAAGCAAGCCCAGTAGAAGGTCAATCACTGCTGCAAAAAGATAAGAGAAGGAAAAACAGGAAAGGCGAAAAAAATTAACAAAACACCCGAACAGCCTAGAAAATGTAGGTCACACTTGATTTCTGTGCATGCCCAAGCAAAAATGTCGAGAAACGCGATGCTAGTGGAAAGAAAGGCATGTTGTCATGTTGCGAATACCTTTTGGAGTAGATTGGAGCTAGTTTGGGCCATATCCAGGCTGAAAATCTCCAAAATGTCCAAAAAATGCGTTTTTGGCAAAAAGTTCGGGGAGTCAATGGGTTATATAGTTTGATGGACAAGTTTTCCTTTAGTCACCTTTTGTAAAAACAATTCCTGTGACAAACAACATTCTAAACACACGTTGTATCTGTAACCTTGTTTTGGAGACAGAGGACCTAGAAATGTAATAACCATACTAAGTATGTTATAAGTATGATTATTTGTGTGATTTCAGGTTCCTCAGTGGGAAACACACAGGCGATTGCAAATAGCGATGATTCCGAATTGATGTCCAGGTAAAGTCTTATTCAGTCTAGGTATATACAGACTGTTGCCTCATTCCTCACCGGACCCTAGTCTTCCCATTGCCTCACTGTGCTGTGCACGATGTAGTCGGTCATGCACAAGAAACATTGCTCATAGTTGAATAGGTAATATGATGGCGTGTTTAGAAATGGCCAGGTGGCTTAAGGGGGCTATTTATAACAGCGAAAAAAGGGGGAGACTAGCTCGAGGGAAATATCTTTTCTTGGTTGGTAAATATTGTGAATTTACTGGTCACAGGATTAGAACGTGTAGTATTTTCCATACAGCCGCAACTCTTAACTCGAGACACGTGTCATGTGACAATTGATGACGTCATGCCATATCCTTTATTAAAAGTTTTGAAATTCCAACTTGTTTCTGATTCTTTAGAAAGAGGACGGCAAGAGTAGTTAAAAGGTGAAAATCGTTTGTCTATAACACACAAATAAAGGAGATATGACATTTTAAATTCTAAAACATGCTTAGCCCAAAAACGGTGACCCCTCCGAGATAAATATTTTCAAATTGAAGTTGTGCCTTCCTGTTAACAATTCCATTCGTGTTGCATATTGGCTGTCCTATATGAGTAGAACCGATGGAAAAAAAAAGAAATGCCAATCATAGTTTTTCCTATCCTTCTAAGCACGTCAACACGTATTTGTGATGTCATGGTAACTGACGTCATCGCTTATTCAAACAATGAAATCTTGTTTTAGGGGCGAAGACCTAAAAAACCTAAAATGATACAATTTGGGGGAACGCTAAGCACTCTATGCTACCAAATTATCAGCGTCTTTCAAAGAAAACTGGAGAAAAATCAAGGAGATTGATTTTAGGGGAACAGCATGGTTTTATAACTCGAGAAATATTTGTCATAGCGAGGAACGGTTTTCGTTTTAATAGTCCCCCAGTCATGCTCTTTTGAATGATACATTTGGTGGTATGAAAGTCGACAATTTGTATAACACGTTTTTGCGACGTCATCAAATAAGACATTGTACACTTTGCTGCATAATCGTCACTGCAATTGTTGTACCCTTGTATTTACATGATTGTCGCCCTACCTGGAACTTAAATCGCAATCTTGAAATCAGTTTCACTGTGGACGTTTGTGCACAATTTTGTTCAAAGCAGTATATTTTTACTTACTATCGTTAAACAATTTTGGTAAAAGGAAAAATATTGGCCTCTTTGTAACATTATGGATGTATCACATTCTTAAGGGCCTCTTCATATAACCCTTACTCAAAGTTTTAACTCAAACTCAAAAAGTTATTGTCGGTATAAGCATGCTTCCTGTAAGATCAGATTAAAGCTTGCTTTACACATAACCCGTCCCTCTGTAGTGCATCTTTTTTGTTGCCCACCCTTTTTTTTCATGCCTAAGCTCTATTTTTACCAGCCCATACCCATCTTATTTTTATGATCAGTCTCTATTATCGTTATGTTTTACAGCAGAAAAGATCAGTCATTGCAGTTAATGGAAAGTAGTGAAACTGAAAGTGAAACAGAAGAGGAAGAGGTTGATGACAAGTTTTCTGAAATGATGACTCATGATAATCACAGTGTTACCAAAGAAGGTACTACAAAGATTCAAAAGGGAATTGCAAAGAATACAGGCGTGTTTACAGCTGATGCAAAGGAAGCAATTCGTCACAACAGCAACCAACTGGGAAAGGCAAAGGTGAGGAGACAGTGGTGTTCATTATTCATCTACCACAGTTATGTTGATAAGCAGTTCTACATGAAAACTTGGAAAGAGAATTACCAGGTGGACTGCGGACTTGAAATAGCGGAGCCCCATATTCATAGAAACCCATGAATCGCGTTTCTCATGGTAAAAATGGCTAGCAGTATTGTTTGTGGGCGCGTACGCACGACGACGACGTTGCGCAACATGGCGGCCATACTCCAGTTAATCGTTCTCGATTGTGATTAGTTCTCCGCACGCCTATTTGTCGCCTGATCATATGGGTGTCGAATTACAGGTATCCAATTACAACTTTTGTATTTGGATACTTGCAATTGGATTACCACGTGATTCGCACGTCAGTTACGCGCACTTCAATGGCTTTCTCCTTTATATTTCCTACAGTTATGCAAGGTGCTACTCACTTTTTCACTCAAAAGTAGCGGTCAAAAGACTTAATTTCGAGATTTTGTTATTGTTACGATTAATTAGTATCTGGACCTCGTGTCGTACAATTCAGGGAGTAATCGTGCTCGTAATTTCAAATCGGCCTCGCGCTACGCGCTTGTCCGAATTTGAAATTACTTGCGCGATTACTCCCTGTACTCCACTCGGTCCAATCACTAATATATAGATTTAGCCAAGCCTCAAAGCGGAGCTCTTGAGCCGGGTTGTTCAAAGCCCGATTAAGCTAACCCAGGATAAGCAGGAATTTTGATTTGAGTTTTGTAACTTTGTGGTGATGTTTTCTGTTTATATTGTTTGACCTTCTGGTTTGATTTTGAAAAATCTCAAACTACAGTAGGATACCTTGTTTTGACAGGTGTGAATTGACCATAGCTTGGATGTCCAGTATCAAAGATAGACGCTGTAAACCAAGACTGCATGACTTGGTATTAGCTGGAGTATGACTGGCATCTTGCGCGACGTCGTCGTTGGGCGCACGCGCTCTCGATTCATACTAACCGTGTTAACCATGAAGAAAGAGTTGCATGGGTTTTTATTTCTATGCATACATGTGATTCTGTTCCTATAGTTATGGTGCGCCGCTTGGCGACCCTTCGGGCCGCCAGAGCTCCACTATTACAAATAAGTTGACCAAGACGTGGAGCCTTGATTTACGGCGTACGTCTGTGAAATTGGACATCATGTTATGGTCAGTTGACACCTGACAAAACAAGGTATCTGCTGACGAGCATAACTTGACCACATCCCGGGCTTAAGTTTGGAGCACATCGAGGTTACGTGTTTTGTTAAAGTTGACCGCAGACCAAGTGCTGGTTTTTCGATTGGATCGCGGGCTCACGCCAGGTTAACTTACTTTAATCTGGCCCGCGTTTTTCGAATGTAGGTTGACGCAAACCCAGGATTTAAAGTTAACCAAATGATAAATTTTCTTGTATGAAAACGTTTTTCACTACTAATGTTTTGTAAAGTTCGAGAATATTCAAACTAAGAAGGCAAAACAAAATAAACAGAAAACCTCATCGCAAATCAAGCTTTTTGCTTATCCTGGGTTAGCCTAATCGGGCTTTGAACAGCCCTGCGCAGGAGCTCCGCTTTTAGGCTTAGCTAAATTTATTTATTACGTTTGTGTGGTGTATGGCTTAATTATGTAAGATTTGTCCGACATCCAACTTCTTAATTGAGGTATTCTCTCGATCTCTATTCAGGGCAAAGTGTTTCTTCACAAACCTGTTGTCAGTATGCCATCAAGTGTGAAAACTCCGTCTCCACAATCTTCTGCAGGTCTGTTTATGTGATTGAATTCTCTACTTTTATTATTTGTTGGCGTTAATCTTAACGTCACTGATTAAACTACAACAGGTTTTTTTCTGTCTTTGAAAATCCGCCAATCTCAATACGGTAGACCCATTTCAGTAATTCCTAATCTCGAGGACAAAACAAAGGTTGTTCTCTCCCCTGAGAGAAACAAACCTTTCAAATGCAAAACAAACTTATTGTTTTGTCTTCCAGATTGAGAATTAACTGAAAGGGATCTAAGAACTGGTGCAGAGGTCTAAGAACTTAATGCAGAGGTGTGAGGATATACAAAAGGAGAGCGTGTTTTGAAACATTGCTTTCCGGTGATGTAAGCGGCGCTTATTAAATTTTGGTCCTCAGTGTGATTGCCTGATAAACTGACCAACAAAACTCAGTGACAATTCGCAGTTCACTCTCTCATTATTTAGTTTATGAAATGTTTAATCTCAAACTGTGGTTTGAAAGTAACTTGGATCGTTTGAGAATGGACTTCCTCTCTATCAGGTTCTGTAAACTGACGAATAACCAGAGAATGACAACGTTTTTCACTTAGCAACATGCAACGAAAGAAAAGATCGAAAAGGATTGAAATGATTATTAAAATGGTAAACGAATTCAAACTCACCGTCGTCCATTTTGCACGCCCAAACCCGATGCAGATTTGTGTGTGAGCGTGGATTTACCACTGGACAAAAAACTGTGGAAAATCAGGACTGGGCGACCGGGCCTCCGGGCCGTCGCGGACCGTGGGCCGTGGGCCTGCTTTTAGAAAACCCAGTTTAGAGTGATCGGCTCAATGGAGCCTGAAATATGCACGAAAATGCTCGGAAATTTGAGTGAAAAGTTCGTAGCAAAGTTTCCTACGACCACACTTAGCTACTCCATGGTAGAAATTGCCCGTCTCGATGATGCTTTCTCAGAAATTTTTGAACTGGAAGCAAGCCCAGTAGAAGGTCAATCACTGCTGCAAAAAGATAAGAGAAGGAAAAACAGGAAAGGCGAAAAAAATTAACAAAACACCTGAACAGCCTAGAAAATGTAGGTCACACTTGATTTCTGTGCATGCCCAAGCAAAAATGTCGAGAAACGCGATGCTAGTGGAAAGAAAGGCATGTTGTCATGTTGCGAATACCTTTTGGAGTAGATTGGAGCTAATTTGGGCCATATCCAGGCTGAAAATCTCCAAAATGTCCAAAAAATGCGTTTTTGGCAAAAAGTTCGGGGAGTCAATGGGTTATATAGTTTGATGGACAAGTTTTCCTTTAGTCACCTTTTGTAAAAACAATTCCTGTGACAAACAACATTCTAAACACACGTTGTATCTGTAACCTTGTTTTGGAGACAGAGGACCTAGAAATGTAATAACCATACTAAGTATGTTATAAGTATGATTATTTGTGTGATTTCAGGTTCCTCAGTGGGAAACACACAGGCGATTGCAAATAGCGATGATTCCGAATTGATGTCCAGGTAAAGTCTTATTCAGTCTAGGTATATACAGACTGTTGCCTCATTCCTCACCGGACCCTAGTCTTCCCATTGCCTCACTGTGCTGTGCACGATGTAGTCGGTCATGCACAAGAAACATTGCTCATAGTTGAATAGGTAATATGATGGCGTGTTTAGAAATGGCCAGGTGGCTTAAGGGGGCTATTTATAACAGCAAAAAAAGGGGGAGACTAGCTCGAGGGAAATATCTTTTCTTGGTTGGTAAATATTGTGAATTTACTGGTCACAGGATTAGAACGTGTAGTATTTTCCATACAGCCGCAACTCTTAACTCGAGACACGTGTCATGTGACAATTGATGACGTCATGCCATATCCTTTATTAAAAGTTTTGAAATTCCAACTTGTTTCTGATTCTTTAGAAAGAGGACGGCAAGAGTAGTTAAAAGGTGAAAATCGTTTGTCTATAACACACAAATAAAGGAGATATGACATTTTAAATTCTAAAACATGCTTAGCCCAAAAACGGTGACCCCTCCGAGATAAATATTTTCAAATTGAAGTTGTGCTTTCCTGTTAACAATTCCATTCGTGTTGCATATTGGCTGTCCTATATGAGTAGAACCGATGGAAAAAAAAAGAAATGCCAATCATAGTTTTTCCTATCCTTCTAAGCACGTCAACACGTATTTGTGATGTCATGGTAACTGACGTCATCGCTTATTCAAACAATGAAATCTTGTTTTAGGGGCGAAGACCTAAAAAACCTAAAATGATACAATTTGGGGGAACGCTAAGCACTCTATGCTACCAAATTATCAGCGTCTTTCAAAGAAAACTGGAGAAAAATCAAGGAGATTGATTTTAGGGGAACAGCATGGTTTTATAACTCGAGAAATATTTGTCATAGCGAGGAACGGTTTTCGTTTTAATAGTCCCCCAGTCATGCTCTTTTGAATGATACATTTGGTGGTATGAAAGTCGACAATTTGTATAACACGTTTTTGCGACGTCATCAAATAAGACATTGTACACTTTGCTGCATAATCGTCACTGCAATTGTTGTACCCTTGTATTTACATGATTGTCGCCCTACCTGGAACTTAAATCGCAATCTTGAAATCAGTTTCACTGTGGACGTTTGTGCACAATTTTGTTCAAAGCAGTATATTTTTACTTACTATCGTTAAACAATTTTGGTAAAAGGAAAAATATTGGCCTCTTTGTAACGTTATGGATGTATCACATTCTTAAGGGCCTCTTCATATAACCCTTACTCAAAGTTTTAACTCAAACTCAAAAAGTTATTGTCGGTATAAGCATGCTTCCTGTAAGATCAGATTAAAGCTTGCTTTACACATAACCCGTCCCTCTGTAGTGCATCTTTTTTGTTGCCCACCCTTTTTTTTCATGCCTAAGCTCTATTTTTACCAGCCCATACCCATCTTATTTTTATGATCAGTCTCTATTATCGTTATGTTTTACAGCAGAAAAGATCAGTCATTGCAGTTAATGGAAAGTAGTGAAACTGAAAGTGAAACAGAAGAGGAAGAGGTTGATGACAAGTTTTCTGAAATGATGACTCATGATAATCACAGTGTTACCAAAGAAGGTACTACAAAGATTCAAAAGGGAATTGCAAAGAATACAGGCGTGTTTACAGCTGATGCAAAGGAAGCAATTCGTCACAACAGCAACCAACTGGGAAAGGCAAAGGTGAGGAGACAGTGGTGTTCATTATTCATCTACCACAGTTATGTTGATAAGCAGTTCTACATGAAAACTTGGAAAGAGAATTACCAGGTGGACTGCGGACTTGAAATAGCGGAGCCCCATATTCATAGAAACCCATGAATCGCGTTTCTCATGGTAAAAATGGCTAGCAGTATTGTTTGTGGGCGCGTACGCACGACGACGACGTTGCGCAACATGGCGGCCATACTCCAGTTAATCGTTCTCGATTGTGATTAGTTCTCCGCACGCCTATTTGTCGCCTGATCATATGGGTGTCGAATTACAGGTATCCAATTACAACTTTTGTATTTGGATACTTGCAATTGGATTACCACGTGATTCGCACGTCAGTTACGCGCACTTCAATGGCTTTCTCCTTTATATTTCCTACAGTTATGCAAGGTGCTACTCACTTTTTCACTCAAAAGTAGCGGTCAAAAGACTTAATTTCGAGATTTTGTTATTGTTACGATTAATTAGTATCTGGACCTCGTGTCGTACAATTCAGGGAGTAATCGTGCTCGTAATTTCAAATCGGCCTCGCGCTACGCGCTTGTCCGAATTTGAAATTACTTGCGCGATTACTCCCTGTACTCCACTCGGTCCAATCACTAATATATAGATTTAGCCAAGCCTCAAAGCGGAGCTCTTGAGCCGGGTTGTTCAAAGCCCGATTAAGCTAACCCAGGATAAGCAGGAATTTTGATTTGAGTTTTGTAACTTTGTGGTGATGTTTTCTGTTTATATTGTTTGACCTTCTGGTTTGATTTTGAAAAATCTCAAACTACAGTAGGATACCTTGTTTTGACAGGTGTGAATTGACCATAGCTTGGATGTCCAGTATCAAAGATAGACGCTGTAAACCAAGACTGCATGACTTGGTATTAGCTGGAGTATGACTGGCATCTTGCGCGACGTCGTCGTTGGGCGCACGCGCTCTCGATTCATACTAACCGTGTTAACCATGAAGAAAGAGTTGCATGGGTTTTTATTTCTATGCATACATGTGATTCTGTTCCTATAGTTATGGTGCGCCGCTTGGCGACCCTTCGGGCCGCCAGAGCTCCACTATTACAAATAAGTTGACCAAGACGTGGAGCCTTGATTTACGGCGTACGTCTGTGAAATTGGACATCATGTTATGGTCAGTTGACACCTGACAAAACAAGGTATCTGCTGACGAGCATAACTTGACCACATCCCGGGCTTAAGTTTGGAGCACATCGAGGTTACGTGTTTTGTTAAAGTTGACCGCAGACCAAGTGCTGGTTTTTCGATTGGATCGCGGGCTCACGCCAGGTTAACTTACTTTAATCTGGCCCGCGTTTTTCGAATGTAGGTTGACGCAAACCCAGGATTTAAAGTTAACCAAATGATAAATTTTCTTGTATGAAAACGTTTTTCACTACTAATGTTTTGTAAAGTTCGAGAATATTCAAACTAAGAAGGCAAAACAAAATAAACAGAAAACCTCATCGCAAATCAAGCTTTTTGCTTATCCTGGGTTAGCCTAATCGGGCTTTGAACAGCCCTGCGCAGGAGCTCCGCTTTTAGGCTTAGCTAAATTTATTTATTACGTTTGTGTGGTGTATGGCTTAATTATGTAAGATTTGTCCGACATCCAACTTCTTAATTGAGGTATTCTCTCGATCTCTATTCAGGGCAAAGTGTTTCTTCACAAACCTGTTGTCAGTATGCCATCAAGTGTGAAAACTCCGTCTCCACAATCTTCTGCAGGTCTGTTTATGTGATTGAATTCTCTACTTTTATTATTTGTTGGCGTTAATCTTAACGTCACTGATTAAACTACAACAGGTTTTTTTCTGTCTTTGAAAATCCGCCAATCTCAATACGGTAGACCCATTTCAGTAATTCCTAATCTCGAGGACAAAACAAAGGTTGTTCTCTCCCCTGAGAGAAACAAACCTTTCAAATGCAAAACAAACTTACTGTTTTGTCTTCCAGATTGAGAATTAACTGAAAGGGATCTAAGAACTGGTGCAGAGGTCTAAGAACTTAATGCAGAGTTGTGAGGATATACAAAGCTCTATTAGGCATTTCTTAATTTGTCCAAGAAACTGAAAAACTATCCCATTAAAATGTGTGCCATTTGTTACGCTCTGATTGGGTGTGGAGGCGTTTGCACGACGCAATATTATAATGGACGTAATACAGATTAGTTTCACGATCGGCCCTATAGTTTAGCTTACGAGATAGACGTCAATATTTTACGGTATTGTTGTTTTACTTTATCGCGCGTGATTGGTTGAAAACTTGTGACAACGCAGCACTGAAATGTGTTCCTCATGTACGCTTCAATTCAGAACTTTACAACGATGAATCGCCGCTAATCTTTTTCCCAGGTTGTTGTAACACAAATAATCAAAACACACACACGCAGACGTTTTCCGTTAAGTTGAGGTATATTTATACCCACTTTTACATTTTTACCATAGTAATTATTTTTACATTTTTATTCTGTTTTCTTGGCGCGCCTGTAAACTAGCTGATGCGTCCTGTAGACTCTGCTTATCAAGTCTATGGGACGCGCCGTTACCATAGCTAAGTGTGTGTCCAAGTAAAATAAACTGTCTATGTCTATGTCTATGCCTGTGAATGATGGATGTTTATAGCGGAGTATGACAAAGAAAGCTGTTTTGCATTGAACTGAGGACCTTGTCAAAATGGCTGTCCTTTATGGTTGCTTAACTGATAATCGATTTTTCGAACTAACTTACTTGCTTAACGGATGATTAATCGAACAGAGCAACATCATAAAGCTCTTTGATAAGAGTTGGCTTTGAAAGCAATTGAAATGAGTTGAAACTGTTTTGTATTTTAGGTTTTACATATCCCCAAAGAATTCTGGTGATTTGTAACCGATGGTCCTGCTGGCATCTCAGTGTGTGTACAGTCAACAAACAGCTTTGCCGAAGTTTTGCAAAGGTTGAAGACGAACAGGTTGCATGTTTGGTTCTTGATGCAACTGAACAGGAGAGGATATCAGCAGCAAAGGACGGGGTGATCCTTATTAAGGCTGCTGACCAGCCTGGTACCTTTTCAGGAGATGAAAAGCTACTGTCTCTTCACACTGATATCCCTTTTAAAGTAGATCTAGTGGTTGGTCATGGAATGGTCTCAGGTGCTGCAGCAGCCATCCAAGCAAAACGATTGAAATGCAAATTACTTCATATATTTCACAATTCGCCCGTTGAGGATGAAGATTCATTCACAGCAGAGAGAGAGATAGCAGTAAGAGCGGATTTTGTAGCCGGGATTGGCCCGCTTCTTGTGGAGCAGTGGGGCATGATCATTAATCGTGAGATATTTATGATAGTACCAGGCATGACAGAAGTTTTACCGCGAAACAGAATACCTACGCCACGGAGTAGATGCCTCATTCTAGGAAACATGAACGATCTTGATATGAGTGGTCTTGGGTTGGCTACAGATGCTCTTGCATGTTGTAAACGACAAGAAAATCCTATTCACCTAACTGTGTTGGGTACGCAGCGAGAAAAGGTTCACGAGTTGAAAGATGATCTAAAGAAGCGGTGCTATTCCTCTGAACTGGAGGTTGTTGTTAAGCCATCTGATGTGAATCGGGAAATCGTCGAAGTTGAAATTCGTGGTGTTTCCCTGGTACTCATGCCGTCACCAACTGATGGGTTTGGTGTAATGGCACTTGAAGCTTTGTCTGCGAAAGTTCCAATCTTAATCAGTTCTTCAAGCGGTCTTGCAAAGTTGCTCCAAAAAAGCTTTGATACGAGCTATTTAAAGTTCGTCTGTAATGCCAAAGATTCCCAAAACAGTATTGATGCTTGGTCAGATGCCATTGATGACATACTTCAGGACCGAGACGAGTCATTCAACATGGCGTCATCTCTTCGGGAGAAGTGGAATTCCAAATTTACCTGGGACTCCACAGCCAATGACCTACTTGCACATCTTGGCAGATCTGGAGTTTTCTTTGCGCTTTCACCGTCAGCTACGCAACATATATCGCTACCATCACAGTGCTCAGATTCAGCCCTGAGGTTTATGGAGTCTGAGGTAGATTTGCTGAATAGAGGTCGTAAACATGTCTTGTTCCTTTCACCAGAGAATACTTCAGATTCTCCATTTATTCAGTATTTTGCCCAGGTGCCATGGGCTGCAGTCTTTGATTTTGATGTGAACAGTGTCGCAACCGGCTACCTTGCAAGTTGTGAGAACTTTTGCGAAAATGTGGGTGTAAAGATTTGCCGAATGCTGCCACCTTTACCTGACAAGGATCAAAGAAAGATTTCTGTCATGCTGCCAAATGGCATGCCATGGCTTCTCCTCGAGGGAATGCCAGAAAGCAAGCGGAATATTAAAGATAATTTGGAATGGATAAGAGAATTTTTTATGGCTCTCGGCAAGGCTAACCCTGGACCAATCACCTTCATAGTACTGTGGGGGCCAGTGAAAGAAGCAAAAGTTTTGGGCAAGAATCTTTCAAAAATTCTCACAGTAGTTCAGGGCTCATCCGTCCATGGTCAAGTGAAGCTTGCCATCGCATGCACAGCACCCACAGAAGACAGGGTTCTAGAAGACATTGCTGATGACTGGAATGTTGAAGTACACATGTTGTCCCTCGAAGACATTTGCAATGCACTTTGCAAGTGTGTCAGTTCATCGCCTTTCATCCAAGAAAACCGTGAATTTGCACTGCCCGTGGCAGATCTGGACGACCCACAACAGGTTTCCTTTAAAGTCTTGCCCCCCAACCGTCGCTGGATAAATGCAGAAATGGAAGTACTGTACCAGTCGGTTGGAAGCACCCCTCAGTTTGATGATGATGATGCTTGTCATTTCTATCGGGGAGGCTTGATCTCTTGGTATGCTCTTCGTATGGGCTACGCTGTGGAACGTGGAAACTGGGCAGCGTTGAATACAAGGATTCAGGAGCTTCTTGTGAAGGCTGGGACAATGAAGCTGAAGATGCCACATCAAAGAGGAGCAGGTGGTACAACCTCTGCCCGCAAGATCCTCTTTGATTATCATGAGAAATACCCCTGTGTTTTTCTCAAGTCTGTTGGCCATGCAGAAATCGCTCCTGCTATCAAAGTGTTGGCCGCATTTTGTAGATTACCTGTCATTATTCTCGTTGACTGTAAACACATTCTAAGCGACGAGTTTGACGTTGACAGTCTGTATAACAGTCTCTCAAATGATAGGATTCCGTGCGTTATTCTAGAGGTAATACACCAGAACCAGCAACGGGAGAGAATTGTTTCTGCAAGCTTTGAAAAGGCTGATAAGACTGTCCCAGTTCGCCTCGCAGACGCTCTCACTTCTGACGAAGCTCAAGAGTTTGTGAAGATTTATAGTGCCCAGAAAAGGGAAAAACAAGCTGCCCTAAAATCTCTTCTGAACTCCCGGCAAAGGGAGATTCAAATACCCTTTTTCTATGGGCTGGTCACCTTTGAAGATCGCTTTACAGGTCTTGAGCCCTTTGTGAAGGAATGCTTGCAAGATCTCGACAAATATGAGCGGTACATCCTTCTCTTTTTGGCCATGACGTATCATTATGGGCACAGTTCTCTTTTTGCAAATGATTTTGCCGGATTGTTGGAGGCACCTCGGAGAGAGGTACTATCCCTAGAGTTGGTGCTTCCTAATTTATCAAGGGAACTGCTTCTGGAAGAAGATGGAAAATGGAGGCCGAGGCATGACCTAATCGCATTGGAAATGCTCCGTCAGCTACTAACACAGCCAGATGATGATGGACTTCCACAAACACATCCTGACAACTGGAGGAATCAGCTTGCTGATAAAGCAATGATTTGCTTTACCCATATGTCAGAGGGAGTTGTAAGCGACATGCTGCTGAGCAGATTTACTGATGACAACTCTCACCAGTACTTCTCGCAGCTCATTTCTGATATCCCTTTTGATGAAGATGCGATAAGGCTCTTTGATAAAGCGATCTCTCTATTTCCTGACAACCCCTTTTTCAAAGTGCACTTGGGCCGCTTTTACAGTATCAAAAAGAAGTCAGATGGCTTCCTCTTGGCTATTCAATACACAAATGAAGGGATAGCATGCGCAGATGACCATATAT
The DNA here is from genome assembly GCF_042242905.1 of Orbicella faveolata. NCBI lineage: Eukaryota > Metazoa > Cnidaria > Anthozoa > Scleractinia > Merulinidae > Orbicella > Orbicella faveolata. The sequence goes on along the minus strand of NW_028301536.1, from coordinate 37,044,309 downwards.
CTTCTCGTGTTGTTCGTGGGCAGTTTGCACAGATGAAAGGGGTAGTGTACAGTCGAGAGGTGCATTACCTTGCGGAAGCAAATGCTGAAATCGCGACTATCATAGAGAGGGCTGATGACGGAGTCAAGAATTTCAGACGTGCAGTTAGCATTGCCCCTGATTTGGTAGATGGTTACATTCCAGAAGTGCGAATGATGGTTAAGGTCTTTGAACACATTGACAAGACTACAGGAAGCTTCCATAAATATGTCAGGTCTCCTAATGTACATCCGTTTATTATTGATGCTATTTCCAACACTTCCAATACCCTCGAGTGTGTCCCCGACAGTGAGGCGTATACCTATTGGAGGATGCGTCTGTCATGTATTGGCCGGCGAGAATTTTCACCAGAAAAAGTGAAGGAGACATTAAATCTTCTATTGCATCTCAGAAACAGTGGCACAGCAAGTAGAGCATCGATTAATCGTCAAATTGTCATCATGAGGATGGAAGCTCAGTCAAAGAAACGTCGACCAATCGCCGAAATTGCTCGTGAGTTGATTGAGCTTTTAAACGAGGCTTTACGACATGATTCCAATGTCGAGCAGACCATGAGGCTGTGGGTGCGACTTGCACCATTTATTCCTGTTGATCTTTCAGAATCAGAGAGGAATATTTTCTTTTGGTGCTCAAGAGAGAAGTCCGAGCGTTCGTACTTGTATAAGTACATTGTTGCCTGTTTGCACCTACTTGGAAGAGGCTCTCCCAGTTACAGTGAGGTCATGAAGAATGCAAAAGAAGACCTCAACTCGGCAATTAAAGCCATCAACCGTGCTGATATTGGAAGATTCCGTCATCCCGACAGACCCGTGGTGTGGCTAGGGCGTGAAGCAAAAGGAATGGGAAATCTGGTCTACCTTGAAGAAAAGATTACTGACCTCATTGACGTTAGAATGAAACGTTTTATCGACAGTAAACACACCAAGCAGCTTCGCACCCTCTCTGGTCGAATTGTGGAGACTGGAAATAAAGTTGGAACAATCAGGATAAATGGAGAGCTAGATGTGTCTTTTCGTGCTGACCTCTGTGAAACTCCTTTAACAGGATCGGGCTTTGTGAACAGAAAAGTGCAGTTTTTCTTAGCCTTTAACTTTTTTGGTATGGATGCTTACAATGTACAGCTGATGCAAGAGAAACACGATTTTTAGCAGGCAAGTCTAAACGAGTACAAACCAAGGCTAAAGTTCACTTGAAGGTCATTTTAGAGATTAAAACGCACTCAAACCAATCTCGCCAAGACTGTCCTAGGGAACTGATTAAAGTAACTATCTGGAACATGTCAAACTGTCAGAGAGACAGATTAAACGTTTCGTGAAGCTGGCCAAACAGTAAGGCTGAATAACTTGTACAGTGAAGATCATTACAAACAACAGAATGGCGACGCAGATGAATAATGTGTGGTATGCCATGAACACATTTGTCAACATGACCAAAGGATAGTAACCCAACAAATCGCACCTTCTTAGTTGGAAGCACTATGGAGACAGATATGTCAGTTACGGCATCGGCGCTGTTGTGATGTAACTAAAAAACAAGTATTAATATGATCGTTGGATGTTGTTAAACATGCCAGGATGACGGCGTCAAAGAGACAACGTTACACAGACTTGTATGATCCTTCCTTCCTCAAAAGAGAATTAAAAAGCAACAGAAAGCCAGCAGAGTTGATTCAGGGGCCTTAATCACCCTAACCCAGTCCTTTACCACTTTGTCACCCTAACCCAGCCTTAGCAAACTTCTGTATCATAGGAAAATTGTACTGGAAAAAGACCATTCTTTGTATGGTATGCATTCCAATGGTTGTCCATGCAATAGTTTATTTTCAAGAAACCTACCTCAGATCTGGTCGAGTTAATTAACAGTTTGAGTTCGAGTTACTTGTCGGCAATGGCAGAGCAAGGTTCTCAAGAATGAAAATTGCTCACGCGAGGAAGACGTAGTCTTGTGAGATGTCCTTTCTTCCCCTAGAAAGGACAACTCAGTCTGTCCCGGAACAAATTTTGGAGAGAATCTGTTGTGTATTCAACGCCTCCGAGTTCTCGAAAAGAAAGTCTGTACCTCACTCAGCTTACATTTTGTGTTCTGAACTTTGAAAAACAAAGGATGAAATCTATACGTTTAGCGACGAACAGAATACTGTTTCCATCATTTGTTATGTCTGCTGAGAGCCTGATAGGACTTCTGGAGAGAACTTTGAACTTAACATGGACATTGTGTCGTTTTTTTCCTTTTAGATGAGCTGTATATTTAAGTTTAAAGCCGCTTTAAAGGGCCCTAGTCGTAAGATTTCTCGCTTAGGGCTGAAGTGAGCACGAGAGCCATGTTGTAGATTAAATCTGCATTGATTTATTCTTGCAATCCCCTTATCAGGTTACTTATAAAAGTCACTAGTTTAAGATGAACCTCACACTAGTCGGCCACACCTTTGTTTTTGTTTGCATGCGAGAGTATTTGGCAATTATATTTCATGTCGATACAGTGAAACTACCAAAGATAATTAAACATACTTTCAGGAACACAACTTACAGTAAAGCAGTAAGCTTTCGCTTCACCATGCAATATCAATATTTTCGATAGCATCGAAAATGGCGGAGGCTGTCTAGGGTCCTTTAAGACCCGAAAATGCTCTTTTTTTCCCAAAGCTACGATATCTTAAGGTTCAAATTTCTCTAAAAAATATTTTCTACATTTTACAGTATAAAGCTTGAAACGTTAAACCATTCAGTGATCGCCCGTTTCGCTACATATGACAATTACCCTCAATTCAGCGATTATTTAGATTTGCGTTTGCGTTTTAAATGTTTCGATCAAGGAAAAAGACTAAGACGATGTTGCTTTAGCTTTAATTTTGGTCGAATGTTATTCTCTCTTTTGTCGCCTAGAAGCGACAATTTGAAAGGGAGGAATAGTGTTTGGGAATACGACCGCACGCACGGTGAGCACGAAAGCTTCAATAATCTCCGCGCATTCAAAGGAAAACGTCGCGGTTTCCAATATTTTATGGCTTCAGCAAAATCACAAAAGGCAAAACTGACAATGAGTTTTCTCCCGTTTCCTTGGGTTAGTTTCTGTAAAATTTGGCAGTCAGATGATGAGTTACTTGTGTCAGAAGTGCAAAAAAATTGGGGGTCGCCGACTTCGTTTCAGAGAGAAAGCGTGTGAAAAACTACCCTAATTTTGAAAATTGGCGCACGTAATTCAGCATGGTCTACAGTGGTTTATAGTTAACAATTGTTCGCCTCAGGCTCGGTGAACATTGGTGAATATTCACCAATGTTCACCGAGCCTGAGGCGAATAATTGTTTTAAGAGCACATGCCCACAAAAATCAAACAAAATCAAATTTCTTCGGCAAGGCTAGAAAACTCGAATTCGCTCGTCTTTTGCATATAGCTAGCCCCTTGCAAGAGTCCAAACAGGCTGTAGTTTTTTCCTTGAAATAGTTTTGTCTTTCCGAGAAAAGCGACATTTGCGATCTAACTTTCAGACTCAATTTCATGCAATTTAGCGAGCCCCAACTGGGCTGAAAATCCACCATTTTCATTCGATTCGCATTTCGCAACTATTGAGCGCAGAAAAGTTGTAATACAACCAGCTTATTGCAGAATCATTCCTTGTCTGAAAAAGGACGATTTCAAGAATACTGGATTATTCTAATTATTTAGAGGTAAACAAAACCAGAGTGTTCTCCAAAATTGAGTTAGTCGGTGAAAAGAATTGTTATTTTGACCATGTGCCTAATCATTTGCCCAAACTAAACTTTACATATATTGAAAGACCTTTCCTAGTATAGTTAGAATCTAAAATCTTTTGGAATTCCGAGACATGGCACATGGTCAAAATGACAATTCTTTTCACCGACTGACGAACGCATCGTTGGAGAACACTTTGATTTTGTTTACCGCCAAATAGTTGGATTAATCCAATATTCTTAAAACTGGCTTTTTTGGACAAGGACTAGTTCTGCATTAAGTTGGTTGTATTACAACTTTTTTGCGCTCAATAGTTGCGAAATGCGAATCGAATGAAAATGGTCGATTTTCAGCCCAGTCAGCACTCGTTAGATTGATGTCTGGACGTGAAATGGATAATGTCCTTCTTCTCGGAAATACCAAGATATTTGAAGCAAAAAAAACTATATAGCTTTTACTAAGGCCTACGTATATACAACAGTAGGGCAAATTCGATTTTTCAAGCCTTACCGAATTATTTTTGATTTTTGTGAACATTTGCTCTTAAGAAACCACTGAGACTGAAATGATACCTAGATGGTTTAGCCAAGTGTTACGCATGCGGAGAATGTGATATTAAATAAGACGTCTGCGGCCTGCAGTCTACAAATGTCATAAACCGATCGCACACGCAGCTTAGCATATCGTTAACGAGTACCGGATCCACGAAGCTACTCCAAGGTAAGTACGCTTGTCACTTTCACGTTTTTCAATAGCAAGTCGCTTCACCACTCCGGTTCCAGTGGAAGTAAATAATGATTACTATCAGCACATGTTGTGATTTTATACGTTTTACCAGCAGTCTTATTTAATAGACATGTAAAATAGGAGATGCATAAATGTCCGCAGAATGTGCCGAGCAAAGCATTCTATTTTTCTTGACTCACCATCATGGACAATAGCTAGAACAATTATGGCAGCAATGAACACAAGGCCATAGCAATGCTGCATGTATCTACCTTACTTGTCACGAGATTGATTGGCAATCACAATTATGAGAAGTAAACTCAGAGCCGAAATAAACACCAAGACGGGTGTTGCCTTGGACCAGCTGACGATCGAGAGTTTGTTACCATTGTGTTTCTCATAGGACGTACCATCAGTCACTTCATCGAGATGGAGTCTATGATATTTCGCTTTAGATTGTGACAGCGATGTTTTCACTTTCTGTACGATGCTAATATATTCTTAAGAAGATTCACGAAGTTGACATGGAGCAGACAGAGGTACAACCTAAGCGTTTCCTAGTACTTTCGATTTTCGGAAATCGGGGAAGCCCTTTTTATGACGATAAGACATTTCATTGGTTACCAATTCAACATGCATGACAAAGTGAAATCGGTCACCGCTTCATAAAAGATTTGTTCGAAAGGTCATCGAAAACCACTTATGCTTATCGCCAAAACCTCAAGAAATTGCTTTCGAAATAGTAGACAACCTACAGAGCTACTCTTCTTTTTCCGTTTGGGAAGGAAAGTCGGAAATGTCCCAGTCACCAGTCTCTCGTTAACCGAAAACAAGAACGGGAAATCAAATCATTCACGATAAGATCCATTACTTCGCGCTGGTTTACTGATTTGGGAAAAACCCAAGGCCTTAATTTCCATTACTTAATGGTTAAAGTGAAGAATGATCGTCGCAGTTAATTTTCCAATTTAAGCAACTGGAAAGAAGAAGCCTGAAAAAAAAAAAAAATCAGGGCTTCAACGGGATTCGAACCCGTGACCTCCGCGATACCGGTGCGATGCTCTACCAACTGAGCTACGAAGCCACACATTGGGAGCGAGGTCAATTAATTGAGTTGATATCTTCCCGTGAGGAGTGAAATGATGTAAAGTTTATATGAAATATTTCATATATGAACTGCGGTTATAGGTGAAAGTGAAGAATGATCGTCGCAGTTAATTTTCCAATTTAAGCAACTGGAAAGAAGAAGCCTGAAAAAAATCAGGGCTTCAACGGGATTCGAACCCGTGACCTCCGCGATACCGGTGCGATGCTCTACCAACTGAGCTACGAAGCCACACATTCCAGTTGCTTAAATTGGGAAATTAACTGCGACGATCATTCTTCACTTTCACCTATAACCGCAGTTCATATATGAAATATTTCATATAAACTTTACATCATTTCACTCCTCACGGGAAGATATCAACTCAATTAATTGACCTCGCTCCCAATGTGTGGCTTCGTAGCTCAGTTGGTAGAGCATCGCACCGGTATCGCGGAGGTCACGGGTTCGAATCCCGTTGAAGCCCTGATTTTTTTCAGGCTTCTTCTTTCCAGTTGCTTAAATTGGAAAATTAACTGCGACGATCATTCTTCACTTTCACCTATAACCGCAGTTCATATATGAAATATTTCATATAAACTTTACATCACTTAATGGTTAGGCAACCATTTCCTTCCTGTGCTGGTGCCCATGTGACCTTTTTAACACGTTCGTCATCGCTCTTGGCTATGCTGTGCTTTGCTGTTTACTGTAATAACAAGCCAGAAAAGCAAACCTCTCTATCCTTCTACATTCATGTCCAATACACCCAACTAGAGTCGATTCGTCTGAGACATTTTAAGATTCGACTCGATTCGCACGGAGTCGATACGCACCACCGGAGGTCAAGACCCGTGAAATAATGATACATAAACGTTTCTCGTTCTTAAAACGTGACTACAAACTTGAGTCGATTCGTGTGAGAGACTTAACGATTCGACTCGATTCGCACGGAGTCGATCCGCGCCACCGGAAGTCAATACCCGTGAAATAATGATAAATGAACGTTTGTCGTTCTAAAAACGTCGCGACAAACTTCGGTCGATTCGGTGAGGCACTTAACGAAGCGACTCGATTGGTCGGGAATGTTTCTTGCAAAGTGGAATCGTTTCCCTGGAAGTTTACTCGCAGTAGGTAGTAACTGGGGTGTGAATTTTTTGACTATTCGAGTCGATTCGCCCGATTCGTCGCGAATCGTCTTTTGCAAAGTCGAACCGTCTCACCGGAAATCGACTTGCGGTAGGTAATAACAGGGGGTGTGAAATTGTTGCGATTCGGTTCGATTCGGACGATTCGTCGCGAATCGTCTTTTGCAAAGTCGAATCGTCTCACCGGAAATCGACTTGCGGTAGGTAATAACAGGGGGTGTGAAATTGTTTCGATTCGATTCGGTTCGAACGATTCGTCGCGAATCGTTGTTGCAAAGTCGAATCGTCTCACCGGAAGTCGACTCCCGCTAGGCAATAACTGGGGGTGTGAAATTGTTGCGATTCGAGTCGATTCGCACGATTCGTCGCGAATCGGCCTTGCAAAGTCGAATCGTTTCACCGGAAGTCTACTCACGGAAGGTATAATATGGTTGAGGACCTGTCATTAGGTTAAAAATACGGGCATTTCAATAAAGTTCATTCATTCATCCACCCATCCATCCATCCATCCATCCATCCCATCCCATCCCATCCCATCCCATCCCATCCCATCCCATCCCATCCCATCCCATCCCATCCATCCATCCATCCATCCATTCATTCATTCATCCACACGATTCGCCTGTGGCCATCGGTTTGTTTAAAGGCCGCATACTTTGACTACACGCTTTCTTTGGTTACAGGATTCTTCTTGAAGGCGCACGTTAATTTCACGTTGTTCGCGTGTACAGAAATTACCTAAGTTAATTACCTAATGTTAATCCAGGGATATTGAAATGTTATTCTTCAATTCGATGTGTGCTTTCTCCACCAGAAAGTCTTTGGCTTTGTTCCCCAACAACGATTGGTAACAGAGCCGCAAGCTTTTTTATAACTGGATTGATTGGTTAATTTATTATTACTTCACACTCCTTTTTGATAACCTGTTTCTTATTTCTAAATTATAGTTAAGGCCTCGTAATAAATGTTTATAAAAAGACGGTCGTTACGGCGTTTTCCGCGGAATATTGACGCTGGTTTGTGCACTTTATTCGGATTATTCTTTGTTTCCTCACTTGCTACCTCGCTTTCATGGTATGTTTGCATTCATTACAGTTCGCATGGTAACTTTGGTGAGATTTCGTTCAAAAGATGGCTGGCTTTTTAGAAGATCGTATGCGTTTATTTCGTTTTTTATCTGTTATTAATTTCGTTGGCGAGGACGAAAGTTTTGCTCGTGAGGTGGAAGGTTTTTTTTATTTGTTTCCGGAGTTTGGGGATGTGGAACGTGGCTTCCCAGATTTTCACAACTTCAGTTTGAATTCTGGAAAGCCAATGGCAACGGTGCTTGTCAGTTTACAAGAGAGATGTAGGGGCTGTAACAAAGTTTTAGCTGTCGATCCAAATACCCATGTTGTCGTTATTTACCACGAACAGCGTGGCAGTTACCTTGCTTCGCGAGTAACGAAATGCTGTCGCACTTGCAAGATATACGAACACTATGGTTATTGGACGCAGGAGGGAAAGCGCCAGTTTAATGACGATTGCTTAGACAACGAATTTTTGTTGTCATCTGAAGACACTGCTTTCCAGATGACACTAGTCTAAAATAAAGCTTAACGTATCTTCTCATCTTCAAATTAACAATTGATTCATGCTTAGCCTGCGACTATCTATGTATGCAGGAGTTTGAAGAACACGAATTAGGGCCTTGACTCTCAAGCTTCTCCACTGTTTCTGCTAACTACCAAGTGCATTCATAACTCGATAGACGTCAGATAAGCTAACACAAGAACCCCTATACAATAGCGGAGGAGGCCTGGAAAGCCTGGATGAAAGTCTGTCCACGAATACCAGTAGGAGAGTTTGCGAAATGCACTTTCTTCCCGAAGGGAAGCAGCCATCGTGGTTGGCAGGGACTCTTGTGAGCGAGGACATTCTTTCTTAATTAGTGCCTTAAACGTCGCTATCTAGCTAAACCATCACTTTCCTTTCCAGCGGCCGCTTTCTTGTCTTCCAACAGTTGTTCCCGGCAGTCCATCTCCGTGAAAAGTTTAACTAGCGTGCATGCTAATGACCAAACATCTGAGTGGACCGTGGCTTTCTTTCTCTCATGTAGACATTTGGGAGCCATATAAGAAGGAGTTCCTGGAATACCTGTGCTAGTGGTCTGACTGAGGGGACTGCACTGACTTCAACTTGCTCAAACCCATATCACGTAGCTTAGTGATGTGTGTTGTCTTGGGCACCAGCCCATTGACAGGTTTTATGTCCCTGTGAACCAGTGGAAGTTTCAAATTATGCAAGTAGGGAGCAGCTACGGAAATTTGCTTTCCCACAGTGAGCTTGTTACAGCTTTGAATGGTAAATGTTTCAGAGTTTCCATCATGGCTGAAGAGTAATTCCTCCAAATTGCGCTCCTTGATAAGTTCGGAGACCAGGTAAATTGAGCTCGTCAGCTATGAAATTGCCACAGTTGGACGATGTTTGGGTGGCGAAGCATGCTGTAAATTCGTACCTCCGTTTCCATGACTGACCGAAGACGCCTGGGGTTTCGTATTTTCCCATGCGTCACTGCAACTTTGGTTCCGGTCCATGCCTCTTTGTAAACAACGCCAAAAGAACCAGGGCCGTCTTTAGCTGAGAAGTTTATCTCTTCCTATTCCACTACAGGCAACTGAGTGACGTTCTCGTTGGGACTTGTGTCGGCAGCAGAGAAGCTTGGAGATCCCAAATCACTCAAATTGGAATCCAAAACTGGCTCCGATGTCTTTTTTGTTCCCCACCATGCACCTCCACACCATAGCTACCAGGTGAAGAAATCGGCAAACAGCAATTTTTGTTTCCCTCTTCTTTCTTGATTCCATCACAATACCAGGCGTACTATGCATTTGGTGACATGCAGCACGATGATACGACTCCCAGTATCAGCTGGTTTCCATCATAGCGCCAGACCTCAAATGGAGGGGCTCCATTCCTAGATCTCCATCTGAGGTCTGGGGCTATGATAGATTATTTTTCCGGAATTTTTCTAGTTCCATCTGACGTTATGATCTCTCTATTTAAAGCCTACGTGTTACCGCATATTGAATATTGTTGCCCGCTACTCCTGGGAATATCTAAATCTTTGAAAAGAGCAAAGACATATCATGCAATTGCTCATTTATTTTTTAACTGGTTTAGACTGGATGGCCCAAATTATATTTCTCAGTCTTTTACACCTAGGATAAATAACTATAATTGGTGAGGTAGTAGCCTAAATGTTGTATAGCCACCATATAACAGCCTTGTCATGTACAACTCCTTTCTGTATAAGGTTGCCCACATGTGGAACCAGTTACCAGCTATCACCAAATCCCCGACAACTTTGGCACAATTTTGTTTTCGTTTGAATAGTGTTGAGTTTGCAGGGTGCCAGTGTATGAACTGTATTTTCTAACTCAAATTTTTATTATTAAGACTAGTTGCTTTTAGGAATATTTTATAATTTATTAATTCTGAACTTATCTTAGCAAATATAGTTATTGTAAGTAGTAATGTTATAGTAAATAGTCGTGCATTTTTGTCGTGAGCCTCTGGCTCGGGAGATTGGGCAACCACTCTCTACGTTTACGACTTAAAATAAAGTTACCTTACCTTACCTTACCTTACAACTGGGTTGCGCAAATGCCTGCGGAAAGTTTATCTTGGACGCGTCTCCCTCTACCAAAGTTGTTTCGTCACTCCATTCGACAAAGCATTTTTCACCTTTAATAAAAATAGATGTTTTTTTCCATATTATATGACAAACTGGCCCAATATGAAAAGGAAAATTTGTAGCTCTTCTAGTATACGAATATCTCCACAAATAGGAGCCTCTAGAAAAGAGGGTTATGCTCACGGTGTATTCCATATCTAAATGGTTTGTTTGGCCAGTGAAAATTAAGGTAATTCCGCAGAATTGCATTGCGCGTCCTAGACTTTCTAAAAGTCCTTTCCAATAATTCTTCCCTGGCCTGTCGGTTTCGCCGTTGAAAAGGACTTTTCCCACTTGCAGCACGCCAAATTTTACCGGTCGATTTTTCCACCGGTGACGTAAATACACGTTAACCAATGAACAAACAAGTACTGACTATACGTCATGACGTCGCGCGCGATCAACGACACAACTCGCAGAGCAAATGTCTACTGAGTTCAAAAATCTATTTCATTTAGCTTTTGTTCGCGGATATACTTAAGGATATGAATTGTATGGAAGCAATTGAATATAGTCTTTCCAACTTAATTTCAAGTCTTTGAAAGAAGGACAGGGAAAAGCAGTGGAAGGCTATTTATCCGACCAATACGTATTTGTTTACTTACGGACGCGAACTGAGCTCCTGCGTGATCCGGATCGTTTGAGAGAATTAAGTTTGGACCTTTCGAAGAAGAACAGAGCCGTTCCTGCAGTTTGTGTAATTGTTGCACTTTTAGTTGATTTAATGAAGGACCAAGTTTCTTCTCTGTCGTCAACCTCGTGCCCTCCACCCGTGAGGTGATAATTGACCACGTGTCCAGGTTGACAACAGCAAACTGATCAACTTAGCGTCGTCAAGCATCAATTTCCGCTATTTTGGTCGTCATATTTCAACTTTTTGTCCAGCTAACACGGTGAAAACTAAATGTGTGATTCATTGGATTGCAGAGAGAGAAACCACAGGCCTTACGTTGTGAGTTCAGCGAGAAATATTGTGAGTAAATGCTCTTTTTGTGTGGAAATTTGATTCGTTTCCGAAGAGTGTTTTGTCGTCAAACTGGCCGAAGTTTCCTACGTTGTCTCTTATTATAACACCGTAGGACGAATTTTTCAAAATTCGCTCAAATCTCGTTTAAACTCTCCAGGATGAGAAAAATGACACCATTGAATGTTCAAGAGTCTTTATTCCGTAAATTACACGTACATTGAACGAATTTAATGCCAACTCCTGATCTCCATACAAACTCTTATTTTTTAGCCACAGATCTCCGTACAAACTCTTATATTATGCTTGGGTCACCTGTGCTTTACCGTGTTGAAAGCAGTTGTCAATCGCTGAAGGACTTTTGGGGACAGCGCTATTATTCTCTGCCGTTCGTTGCGACTTCGATTCTCAACGTTATTTAATCAAGAGAGCTTTACAGAATTAAGGTTCTCCCCAACTTATTGCGCTTTACTTAGTTATTCGGATTCTTGTCGGTACAGGCTAGATCTACATAAGTTTATAGCATTTGCCAGGCAGTTCTCTGGTCGATCGTTGGTTAATTCAGCCTAAAAAAAAAAAAAATTCTCGATCGGTTTAAACACGGTTTTGTCTTTTCAGGAGGCGTTACTCGATGGACCAGCTTTTGCCGTTTGTCAATATTGCTGCTACATACTGCACTGTACACAAATAAATTTATTTGAGATAGGGAACAGTACTCATACACCCGTAAACGTTTTGATGGAAATAATTTTCTGCTTTCGCGACGATCGCGCGCGGAGCACATGGAAAGTGAGAAATGTCAATCATGTGTTTCGCGGTACGCTCTGATTCACATCCCTGCAAGTGAAACAAGTCGACCTCTCGCCACTTACATCGCTCGCGCTCGCCCTCACGACTTCGTCGCTCGACGATTACCCTCTCTCTTCGCTCGAGGGAGATAAATAAGTCAATGATTAAGAAAAGATCGACTTGTGGCAAGTTTATGCGCATCCTTACTGCGCAGAATTTTACGCGTGTTTAGCGCGCGCACGTAAACATAATGGCGCATTTTTCTATACGGCCTGGCTTGCGAGAGAGGGAAATGATCGTTTTTCTCGGAAACTAGTTCCGGAACCCATGAATTTTTTTCTCTTTATTTGAATGTAGCGATCACCACCTTTCTATATATTAAACAAAGAATGATTTCTATTGTAGGGTTTAAAATTATCACCCAAAAACGTGAATTTAGTAAGCACTCTTAAGATAATATAAGGAATTGCCGGGTGTATTCAGGGTCCACCTGCTCCTGAACAAATATCGGGACCCCTTTTTTATTTTACAATTTCAGTTCTCTTAGCATAAGTAGTCAACAATGACAGTTTGAATGAAAATCTATTGTGAATTACTTTCAATGGAATGCCCTCAAGTACGCTAGACAAAAATTATGAAGGGCATTTTGACAAGTTGCGTCAATTATAAACCCTCAAAAGCGAAAGTTCCATTCTGCTATCTCGTTTATAATCATAATTCAACATATGAGCAAACCGAAGTGGTTGTTTATAGGCAAAGTTCTTTAGGAATCTGCGCGAGATGACCACGTTGAATTATTTTGGACCATCGAGTCATTAGCCTGCGAGCAGATTTTTATACGCTGCACAAACAAAGGCGAATTAAGTTGTGAGAGATGAGTCAACGAGGAAATCAATCCAACAAAAGTAAGCCACGCACCTGATTTGCTGGTGCCGCAACGCATGAGAACCTGTACACGCTCGCAGGCTATTAAGTGTATACTATCAAGTGATGAACCGCAGCTTTGCAATCCAAAATTGCCCTAAATTTGACAGTTATACCGGAGAAATTTCGCTTCTTCTTTTTTGACCATTTTTCCCCACTCTGTAACTTTTTCTAAAACAACGGAGAGCAAAAAGTTCAAATGTAGCGGTTTAAAAATGCGATCTGGTTAGGCAGCGTGGTGGATATGTTACCGGAGAATCGCACGGCGTGACACCGTGGCAAAGGGCCAATTTAGAAATATCAACGTTACACTTACGTTTTCGTTCCCGGCACACAATTTATAGTTTCGGTCGGGATTTGTTTTCTCTTTTTTTTTTTAAAAGAAAAGTGAAAGAATTGATAACAAGAGATTACCAGGGAAGAAGTAACGAAGCCTTTATCGCGTAAATGCGCTGCTACAACTGCACGCGCCTTCCTACTTTTGACTACTTTTCTGAGCGCGTGCGGCAGAGTAACATACGCGCGCGAATTTTAAATTTGATACTTTTAAAAGCAGAATGACGCGTGTAGTTTTAACAGCGTATTTACTTCAATGAAGACTGCATTAGGCAGTTGAAATCTAGGTTTGATGCAAATAATTGGTGATCCAATAGTTTCAGGAGGAAGCGAAGAGTTGCAGGTAAAGAGTCTCAATTATTGCAATGCTTTTCTGCGGTACATTTTTCTGCAAACGCCTTTTATACTTTTTTTTGCCATCAAGAGACGATGCAAGTGTGTTTTTGTCAAACGAAATCCTTTCTGTAGAGAAATTTGAAAAGTTTAACTTGCAGGACAATCCAACTGCATCAGTAAAAAGCAAACCTATATCAGTTGAAATCTAAAGCGATCGTAGTACAGACTTAACCTTGGAGGTCGACCGTATACACGAACTTGTTTCAAGTTTAATTTGAAAACTTCGGACGAAATTAATCAGGTTCTGCTTTTGGTACTTTGTAAAGATCTCTAAAGGCTGGTTTTCACTAGGGACGAAGTTGTATTCGGAGTCGTAATCAGAAGAGTAGAGTGATATAAAAATCTAACCAACGGAGTGGGAGGGAGAACATCGATTCTGCTTATGGCTCTGTGGCTTACGATCTGGTGAAACTTACCAGATTGTTGGGAGTCGGAAGCAGAAGCAGAGAAATAAACCAATCGCGATACTCGATTTCGGGTCTTGTGATTGGTTGGTTCTTCTGCTTCTGCTTCCGACTCCGACAATCTAATTTTCACTTGATCATAAGCCGCGGAGTCGTAAACGGAATCGGAAGAAATGGAAACGTTCTTATTCTTCCGACTCCGATTCCGTCGAGCTTATGACTCCGCTTATGACTCCGATTTTCGATTTTCTCGAGGTCATAAGCGCTCTTACGACTCCGACTACGACTCCGTCGCTAGTGAAGAATTAGCCTTAAAGCCTAATTTTACTTGGGTGCTTTATCTTGGTTGTTACTTTTCATTGCACTGGTTTTCTTTGAATTTTTCTTTCGATAATAGCAACTCTAATTCGATTATTTGTGGTTGTTGACTAGTCGAGGTTGTAATTTACTGGAAATAGAGCATGCTTTTTTCATACAGTAATAAAAAGCCCCCAAATAGTTATTTTTTAGTATATACCACACAAGTGAATGGCACTTTTCGCGCACGCTGATTGGCTAGCTCGGAGGTGACTGGCCAAGTACTATTCACCTCCGAGCAGCCGAAGAAAAACAAAATGGCTTCCCGTGTCAAATAAAGTTACTCTTAAACAAATAAAGTTACTCTTTGGTCTACTAGTTATTCAGCTTGTGTGGTATATACTAAAACAATTATTCACTATCACGCATAGAAATCGAGAGCAAATAATCTAATTTTTTAATATAAACTACTGGTCGTTCAAAACTTTTATATTTATAAATATCTTTTAAATACACTTTTTGAATATCCATCATATATTTTTGCTCGCGCGCGATTGGTCCAAACACGTCACGTGACCGAATATTCCCCAGCTAAAACTGGGGGATATCCGAGAATATTCCCCAATTTTCAAAACTGCGCACGTTGCGAAAAAGATTGGAAGAATAATAAGCACGGTAGCCTCCATTTGGGGCGAAAATATGCTCTGATATTTGTCCTTGGACATTATCTGTTCCTCGAAACTCACAGTTTTTCTCGAGCTACGCTCTCGGAAAACTGTGCACTTCTCGGAACAGATAATGTCCGCGGACAAATATCCTAGCACATTTTCGCGTCAAATGGAGGCTATCGTTTATCTATTCACCTCCACTTCGGTAAATAATTGTTAAATAACCTTGAAAAGAAAAAAATTCGACTAATCACAACCTTAACTCAAGTGATTCTGGGCTATACCGCATAGGAAAAATATTTTATGAAAAATTGTTTTTTTAACCTCGCGCACTGTGATTTCCGAATTTAGTGAAAAATCCTGGTTTTACGCTTAAAGTGCCACTAACCCCCCAAAATGTTTACTTTAATAAAATCTACTAGTTTCCCTGATTACTTCAATGAAAAGATTATCTCGATTGATAAAATCCCTGCGTTTTCTACAGGTGTTTGAACATATTTCTATGTTCACGACCGCGCAAAGTGGGATCTGGGTCAGGCTACTAGTGACGTCATTTCGGGAACCAGGCTAAAACACTCTAGAAACACTCTAGAAACTCTTGACTGATTCATATTTTATTAAAACTGGACAAGATTTTTAAGTGAAAGAACTGTATCATCTAGCATTACAATTCGGCGTTGAACGGTTGCGACGTAAACGTATGTTTTTCCATTTCGAAGTGCGGACGGGTCGCTAGTCGAGATCGCCGCGTTGTAATTTAGGTCAGGATTGACAATTTCCCGGTCAACTTGGGTTATAAAGGTACAAATAACGAGTTAACTTACAGCTCTTAAAAGTTACAAAGATGTCAATGAACACGAAGAGTTGGTAATTTGATTCTAACGAACGTGCAGATTTCGGAGTGTCAAAACACAAGCTTAAAACGCGATAGAGTCGAAATCCAATCTCGCCTACTTCTCCAGATCAGTAATTGAAAATAGTTTTAACATAACAGATAAGCAGAGATGTCGGCAAACAATATCCGAAGGTGGGGTAATTTTTCGCTTCGTTATTGCCGACCAACCGTAGTATATGCATAGTCAATTGCTGTGTACGAACACAAACATCGCAAACTGCACAAATTTGCATATTTCGTACTAATAAATCCTGGAAAATCCTTTGACAGGATCTTGAATCGCCTCGTTGTAGGAGATAGGTTTCGCTCATTATTCGTTTAGAAAAGTCTCTATTTCGAGTAAAAAAAAAAAAAAAAAAAAACGCGATGCGTTTAATTTACCGTATAATTTCCTCACCTATAGTTTCCTTTATCTATTTTGGTCTGGAACTGGGAAGATCGTTTGAGCTCGGAATAGTCAGCTGGCTTCCAGCTAAGTGCTTATCCCAAATTGGTGCCTTACGCAGTACCTTGAAAATGTCAAGCATTCCACTAGAGATAGAGGAGAATAACAGCCCATAAAAATCTCTAGGTTTTTACAGTAGTGGCGAAACCGAGATCGAAGAAATAGCTCCCCGGCTTTAGCTTCACACAAATCAGCCCACTTATTTGTTTTTTTTTTCTCGTTTATGGTCGATTTTCATCGAAAGAGGTATTGAATGAAGAGTAATACTCTATCCTAAGCATCCTGTATTGCTAAAGCCTCCAGCAACACATCTTCCTTACATTCTGCAACGATTTTGACGCACACTTTCGTATGTTCGCATATATTCTTAGCTATTCCTCTCAGAAACAAAATATTGTTATTCTCGAAATGACGTCAGAAGCTACTCGTTCCATTCTCCGCTATTCCTCGGTCGTGAACATGGAACAGGGCAATTTTACAAACTTGAAAATTCATACAAGATTAACGAAAATAGCTACAACGATAACTTTTTCGCATTGGTGATCAAGAGAAAAAGGAAATTTATATTAGCGAAATAAAATTTTGGGTTTAGTGGCGCCTTAAATAATTTACCAATGCCTCCTACCGCTCTTACAAAAATATTCAAAGTTAAGGAGCCTGCTTCCTTTTGCAGTTTTCAAAACCAAAAATCTTGTGTTGTCACTGATGTCCGCCAGTTTGTGGCCATTGGCGTCGCTTATAGTTTTTGCCAAATTTCTGGAAAATGAAAGCAGATTTGAGCAAAAATTGTGTCACGTTTATTAACTCATCATAGGGTATCTCTGAGCGAAATATGTGCCATATTTTTTGGATTTCTCTCGCTCTTCGGAGGCATTCTCTCCTAACACTCATGATCTAAATGAAACACTCGATGCCTGCATGTTTTTCCTATCAGCAACCATTTGAATACTTGACTGTATTAATATCAACCCAGACCTCGACCCAGTTCCACTCTAGTAATAACAATAACTCAGTATTGATGTTGTTTGGTGGTTACATTTTTTTCAGAAATGGCTTCTCAAAAGTGGATCGTGTTGTTCGCTTTTCTCGCGCTGTTTACTTTTGAGGTTGAAGTAAGAAGATCTTCATCCTGTCTATATAGAGTGGTTCAAGAATTTAAGGAAACTATCACCGCTGTTGAAAACTGCAGTTGTATCGGTAAGTCACCTAATTGTCCTGTGAAAGTGAAACGGAGACGGGGGTTACTTACCATTTACATGGGAAGACTGGAAATTCCAGTTGGAAAATCAAATGGTTCGCACCCTTCCGTTTGGGATGCTTTGGAAAGTATGGGCTGTGATTTGAGGTGATGCTATTTTCCTGCTCTTTTAAGTCTCTCTAGCTGATGTAGATATACTTTATAGTGATTCCCTCTCCCGCAACGTCGCATTTAATTGTTTAATGCTAATGCCTGAAATTTCCAACCGGATGGTTTTTGTAAATGGTAAGCGCCCGGTATGTTACTAAAACTGGTAACGGGGAACGGGGAACGGGGAACGGGGAACGGGGAACGGGGAACGGGGAACGGGGAACGGGGAACGGGGAACGGGACTAAAGACTGTTTTTCGCCTGATACGTGACAACGTGTCATCTAAAAACATACCGAGTGTCACGCAGTAGCTTTTCCGCGGTCATCTTTCACCAACATTAGCATTATTGTGGAATATTCCTTGTTCGTTTCCTCATACATTTCGTCTTTAACAAAGCGGCCAGGTCACAGGTTATTTATCCGTTGCTCACCTGATTTGCCAGCTGACGTGCCGATGTCGGAAAGGCCGCCATGCTACCGAATGCGAAGACAGCGGACGACTCAAGTTCAAAGGTGGTCATGTGTTATGTTACTTGTCCTCGATATCATATTGCGTGTTGCTGTTTTTAAATATTGATATGACAGCCCGCACACAGAGTGAGAAGATATGACAAGACTGGGAAGGCTTGAAATTCTATTTAAGAACGGCTGTGGCCTTACCGATTGGGGTAGCATGTGATAATACCGATTCGAAAACCCAGGCGCCATTACATGCGCGAGTATCCAATCGGATTCTGCTCTAGCAGGAACGTACTGCGCACATGATCTGGTGTAGATACTCACGTTTACAACCGTAACACTTCCTCGCATTTCCCCAATTTGTTCCCTCTTCTTTTCCTTTGTCCGCCATGTTGAATTCTCAGGCGGGTTACCGCTGTACACTCGTTTCCAGACTCCCGTTCCCCGTTCCAGGTTCCCCGTTTCCCGTTTCCCGTTCCAGGTTCCCCGTTTCCCGTTCCCCGTTCCCCGTTCCCCGTTCCCCGTTCCCCGTTCCCCGTTCCCCGTTCCCCGTTCCCCGTTCCCCGTTCCCCGTTCCCCGTTCCCCGTTCCCCGTTCCCCGTTCCCCGTTCCCCGTTCCCCGTTCCCCGTTCCCCGTTCCCCGTTCCCCGTTCCCCGTTCCCCGTTCCCCGTTCCCCGTTCCCCGTTCCCCGTTCCCCGTTCCCCGTTCCCCGTTCCCCGTTCTCCGTTCCCCGTTCCCCGTTCCCCGTTCCCAGCTTTAGTAACATCCACTGAGACGAGATAAACAACGTTTTCACAAAGTTTTGCATAGAAAGGGTCTCCTTTGTTTTAGATTCTCTGGTTGCAAATACGCGAGCGGGCAAATATCGGGAACTTTTACCCCCACTTTTACCATCGACCCATGTCAGAACAGAAACATTTGCCGGTTTCGAATTTAGCTTGACATTTAACGAGTGACAAACGGAGGTTATTTAACACAGAACTAGGTTTTGGCTTGTAACGTATGGTTTCACATTTGTCTCGATAATAACCATTTTCACGGCTCTCATTTAAACTACAATTGATCCAACATCGTGGTAAGGCAATTTCGGGCAATTTTGTATTTTATGTCCGAAATTGCCTCGCATCCACTGCTTGGATTATATTGCAATGCAAGCGAGAAAAACAGTGAAAAAGGTTATTCCAGTCAACCGAGCATTAGTGTATGTCGTGGAAAGAAAAATATGCTTTCTTAACGGTCGTCAATAAAGTAAATTTTGATACGCTCTGGCATGCTGGTGCACTGGCAGCTAATGGCTGGTACGTTGGACCCCGGATGCAGTGGTTCAGGTCTAAGCCCTGGCCCACTGACGTGTATGTATATTGCATCCCAGCACCTAAGGATCTACCATTTTTGTGCGTTTTTCAAATGGGCCATACCCTCCGATTCCACCAGTTATGCAGTCCTCCCTTACATTAATGGAATTTCCCAACCTCTAACTTCAAAAACATGATATTCGAGTGGTCAACAAGCCAGTCAAGACATTTCAACAGGCGTTTCCCTCTCCTAAATCCTGACCTTCGATTCAACGCTTGGTCTTAAAATCACTCTATTGACTAATCGCTCTAGTGATTGACAAGGGTTCTTTCCGTATTCGGAAGACGCTAGAATTATGGCACACCGCTTCGACAAATCATGGAGATAACAATTTAAGGCCGCTCCCCAATCAATACTCTATTCTTTTAAAAGAGAAAGTTAGTTTGATGACATTTATATTTTTTCCATTTTAATGTATTCTTTTTATGATCCCACCTATTTTTGCATATATCTATAGTTGTCTTTATTTTCCATTTTTATCCGTCAAAGGCTGTAGTCTGACAGCCGAAAGCTCAAAAGTTGTAACTCTATATAGTCAGTGAACGTTTTTTTAAAATATATTTTTAATATGTTTTCTCCTGGCTACGGTTCTTCTATTTTTAAAGCTTTCTTGTTACTTAATAGATAAAACAACACTTTTAAAAATGTACAGGTACAACATTCGCTATATACCTGTAAAATACATAAATTATGTTCCTTCATTTTTCACTTTTCCTTCGTCCTCTCTTGTTACTTAAGCAATAGACCACAAGTTTTTATGGGTTATAGGCTGATAGACCACGCGGGATGTTGGAAGAACACGAGAAGAATCCGTAAATCACGAGCCACAGGCGAGTGATTTACGAATTCTTCGAGTGTTCTTCCAACATCCCAAGTGGTTTATCAGCTTATAAACCATAAAAACTTGTGGTCTATTGCTTTTATATAATAATTCAGAAGACGCGAAATTTCCATGAGTTTACTGCCACAATAAACCATAGCTGATTGACCAATCAGAGCGCGCGCATTCATTTAATTATTATGTAAATTACATTAACGATCCACAATAATGGGTGATTGATGTTTTTTCTAACCATGGCTATTATATATTTTTTTCAGATATTAATGAGTGCTCATCCCAAAAACTTCATTCTTGCCCTTCAAAAGCCGAGTGTGAAAACACCGTTGGTTCCTACCGGTGTATATGTATCCCTGGATACAGTGGTAATGGACGAGTGTGCACAGACGTTGATGAATGCAGCACCGGTGTTCACAATTGCAGTGACCATGCAAATTGCAACAATACCATTGGTTCTTATGACTGTAGTTGTGTTGAAGGATTCCAAGGAAATGGCATGTCATGTGAAGATGTGGATGAATGCAAACTGACCAATACGCACAACTGCAGTGTCCATGCACACTGCATTGACACCATTGGCTCTTATAATTGCACTTGTGCTGAAGGATTCCATGGAGATGGCATGTCATGTCAGGATACTGATGAATGCAAAGACAATGTGCACAATTGCAGTGTTCATGCACATTGCAAAAATACCATAGGTTCTTATGACTGTAGATGTGTTGAAGGATTTCATGGAGATGGCATCTCATGTCAAGATGTGGATGAATGCAAACTGGCCAATATGCACAACTGCAGTGTTCATGCACATTGCATTAACACCATTGGCTCTTATAATTGCAATTGTGCTGATGGATTCCAGGGAGATGGCATGTCATGTCAGGATACTGATGAATGCAAAGACAATGTGCACAATTACAGTGTTCATGCACATTGCAATAACAGTGTTGGCTCTTATGTCTGTACTTGCCACCCAGGCTACACAGGAAATGGACGATATTGTAGAGGTACGTACTAGATCAAAAGTTTCGTTGCTTTTGCTGTCCACAATTCTCCTCTTGCATGATTTATGTTAAACAAAAACAGTCCCCAGTGTGAAGTACGAGGCTTTCAGCTAACCACTGAGATATTTTTAAAAGAAAATCGATAATTTTTCTAAAGACACGTTTGAGTTTAAAACCCTTTTCTCTATTTTTATTGTAGATTAGTTATGTAGATATTAGCTCTCTGGGTTTTAATTTTGTTTCATCTTTTAAGTTATGGATAATTTAATTTTAAGTGTCTATGAAGTAAAAAATAATTGCTACTTATTTGAAAGGCTTTTCAAAGTAAAGAAAAATGGCGTTTTCCTTTCTGGAATATCTTTTTTCGTCTTAGAGATATTTACGTTTTTGTAAGGAAAGTGATGACGTCATAGGTGGTTCCACTAAAACAGCACAACACTCAATCGAGAATAACTCTAGAAATATTAAAGCAGTGTTCTTTAAACTTAGCACCAGAAATGTACATGAAAAAAGAAACATAATGACAACCGTCGTGCCATTGCCATGACAACACTTATGCTGCTGGTTCTGTTTTAATTAAGACTAAAATTTCCAGATTTTATCTTAAACAAGGATCACCCACTCCCACCAATCTAATGGGGAGAGTTAAGACAATATGGGAACCATGTGTGTTCCAAGCAAGACCCTCTGTCCCACTTTAAAAGGTTGCAAACGGGGATATGGGTGTCATTCTGTTTCTTTTGTGATGCACATTGCTGGTGCCAAGTTTGAAGAACACTGCTTTAATATTTCTAGAGTTATTCTCGATTGAGTGTTGTGCTGCTTTAGAGGAACCACCAATGACGTCATTACTTTCCTCATTTGCATAATACAAAAACGTGATTAATTATCTCTAAAACGAAAAATGACATTCCAAAAAGGAAAACGCCATTCCTCTTTACTTTGAAAAGCCTTTCACATAAGCAGGAATTTAAATCATCTGTAACTCAAATTTTATTTGTAATGGTCACAAATTCTCTAAGGCTGTATAGATTGAGCAAAATAAAATATAAGTTGGGAATTTACAATGAAAATAGGTACTAAAATAACGAGCGCGCTGACGACGATACAACTCACTTTTGTTTAGACATAAATGAACGCAGAGATGGAGCACGGAAACGCAGCTGGAACGCGCGTTGCATTAACACGCAGGGCCCTTACACCTTGCTTCTAAAAAAGAGGTCTGCTAACCTCTCTCTTTAATTCCAGGTATACCAAAGCAGACAGCTCTAATTGCGTTGACAAATTCCCATTTGAACTGGCCCCCAACAGTCTCTGTTTCTGTAAAGTGGCTAAAGTGAATTCTTACCTCAAGGATCGTAACGCCAGTATGCCAGTCACCGGGTTGCATATTGAACCGTCCCAAGCGATCCCCCGGGGTATATCCATTTCACACAGAATGAATACGGTTGTCAGCCCTCACAATAGATAACCAGTCACCGACTCAAATTTGGTGAACAAACTTCCTCTCACCGATAACTCTCGCAAGTGAGAGGTAGGCCTGAAATTTCTTGAGGATGTCAATCATGTCCTCT
This sequence comes from Orbicella faveolata, assembly GCF_042242905.1. Classification (NCBI taxonomy): domain Eukaryota; kingdom Metazoa; phylum Cnidaria; class Anthozoa; order Scleractinia; family Merulinidae; genus Orbicella; species Orbicella faveolata. The sequence continues at coordinate 37,021,208 of NW_028301536.1, read as the reverse complement.
GTGACATTTTCAGTTTTGAATAGCACACCCATGGATAACTGAAAATAGCGTTAAAAATTAGTATTAAATCCCCGTTAAATTTGGAATCTCATATTTCATTCCTATGCCAACCTATCATATACATTAATAAAAATCTCAAGTACGTTTATGACAACTTTTTTTCACTGAAATGCAATTACAATGAAAACGTGCGCTGGCTAAAAGTTTCATAACACAACATGAGCTTTCGGCTGTCGATCTACAGCCTTCGACGGATAAAAAATGGAATGCAAAATGATAAAATGTATGCAAGAAAAGGCGACATAAAAATAATAAGAAGAACAAAAGCAAAGTAAAAATGTGTAAATTGGGTGACTATTGTTTAAAAAAAATACTATACTGGTTTGGAATCGGCTTAGAATTATTGTCAGCATGCTCGGTGGTGTGCCAGGCCTCCAAAGTTTTTCTAATGGGAAAAGAGCCTTTGTCGATGACACTAGAATTATCAAAATCTACTCGATGATCGAATGACCGTGCATGTTTGGCAATTTTTGATGCATTAGCACATGTTTTGACTTTTCTGATCGAGTTTCAAAACACCGGCCGGTTTCGCCTACATAACATCAATCATAATCGGCACAGGGTATTTTATAAATCACGTTCGGTTGATGTTCAATAGATGGTCTGAATTTGGGAGAAGGAAATTCTTGTCAGTTGCAAAGTCTTCAGGGGCTTATTTACAACTTGAATGTCGTGCCTTTGAAGTAGTAACAATCTTTTATTAGGAAGCTCCATCATTGAAGAATTCCTGTTAGTGGTTACGTGACACCATTGATGAAGGGAAGGACAGCAAAACTGTAAGGATTCTCTTGAGGCGCAGCCCATTTTAAAAACATGCAAACCAATTCTTCAGGTGTGGCGTGTGTGGGTGGTTTGGAAAATTTCCGCTTTAAGGCCCGGTTTAAATGTCGCATTTTACATGTGCCGAATCAAATACTTATTTTAGTCGACTCGAATTAATAAGTTCGGCTGATTTGATTTAAACGTCGCATTTTTTGCCGAATAAAATTGCTGAGCGCGAGCGACGTGTTCATTCCCAGCTAACTCCGCGACAAGTTTCCCATCAATGAGGCTGACAATGATAGGGAGAACATTTTGCGTTAAGATCATACATACCTTTCAAACACCATTCGAACAAACAGAATGGTGCGATTTATAATGCAAATGGCAGTGCATTACTTCTTAAACTCTGATTTTCGTTTCACTCTCTGATCAGATTCAAGTTCAACAGTCGCCATATTACTTTTTTACTCCGCATGTCATGCAGCACAGAGCGGTTTTTACTTGAAAGCCGAAGCTTAAGCTTAATTGGTTTTGCATAACTACATCACACGATCGGAGCGAAGCAAGAACCACACATACTGGCATCTTCAAAGCCTTCCTTCTACATGATACATCTCCTGCTGCAACTGCCGCCAAAAATTCTCTTTAGCTTGTTGTGCGCATGTCATGCAGCATAAAACTGTATAGTTATGGGTAAAATATAATTTAACATAATTTATGAATTAGATTCGTCACATTAAAAGTGCGGCGCTTAAATCAGCTGTCGAACTTCAGTCGTATATTCGACTGGATTGGTCGAATATTCGACTGAACTCGCATGTAATTGAAATATGTCGCATTTTACATGCACTTAATTCAGCAATTAGATTCGGTGCATGTAAAATGCGACGTTTAAACCGGGCCTAAGATGTTGGAAATAACATAGGAGAGATTGAGACGTTGGTTCATGTTCTGTTTTGAAATTTTTAGCCAGCGAAGGTTTATATTGTAATTTTGATGATGTCAAAGTCTTGGTTATCTTTACTCGTATGTCTTTTTTCCAGGTTACCATCAATTTTATCCAAAGTAATGGCAAATCCAGAGTATAAATTGCTTTTGGCTTGATTTAGTTCTTTTGTGGCACTCCCACTTTGTTGCCGGGTTTAAATTTCAATGCAAATGTGTGCAGCATCAGCTCACTTTCAGCCAGGTTGGCAACTTGTGCTTCTTTTTCTGTGGCAACTTGATAAACTTCTGACATAGCTTTCTGCAAAACAGCTTGATCATGCGTTTCTCCGAAAATGTCCAATTTTTCACCAACTCTAGCACTGGAACATGTCACTTTCATTATTGCAAACTGATCCAATGTTACCTAATGAAAAAGTAAAGTAACTGATAAGGGAAAATAATGCAATGACGACATAAAGTCAAGAGTAGAGTACTGAACAATTTTAATAACAAGAACTTTGATGACTTTAGCTTTGCATAATCGATTTGTGCACAATCAGAGTCACTGGCAGTTGTAAAGTCGTGTTTTAATTAATAATATCCTAGCTTGTGAGCACAGGCATACATTTCTGGTACTGAGAGAAGCAATACACAAAAATATGTCTGTGTTTGCTGGCTAATATGACTAAATGAGTAACAACTGGTCCCAATACATTAATTTCAAATTTAAGCTTGATTATCATCCCTCTATTCCCTAACTTCTGTGTTTAGCTGAAATTCGTGGCGCTCTACAAGGCATTGAATGGAGTTTAAAATAATTAACAATTAGATTATGAGCTCGAGATTTCTATGAGGTGATAGTTGATTCGGCCTTCGACCTCATCAACTATCACCTCATAGAAATCTCGAGCTCATAATCTAATTGTTTTAGTAGAATTCTAACTGAAATAAAAGTAAATCACGGTTTCTAATTATCTTTCTACGCATTATTGAACTTTACACTTTAACAAAACCGCACGCATTGAATTGTCCTTGGTAAATTTGTTGTTGTTTACGCGCGCATTCGTTTTTTCAATAATTTCAAGTTTTTAAAGTCAAGAAACCACTAATGTCCTTCTTTTAATCTCCTCAGGAATTTAATTATCCATTTACATCTAAGCTTTCTTCCAGAACTTCGGAAAAATAATAAAAACAGCCACTGCACTCTAATGGCTGATAGTATACGAGTAGCGCAGCCAATCAGATTGCCGCATTTGAATTAGTATACTAATAGAATTCTACTAATAAAGGATATTATAGAGATTTAGCCAAGCTTAAAAGCGGAGCTCCTGATTGGATAATTAACTATAAAAGGAAAAAAAAAAGAGGATTTGTTTTTCTTGATCAGAAACTCAAGCAATGATCAATAGAGTGTGTTCATTGTCACGCAATAAAAATAAAATCAAAAGCCATTCAGTGGATAAAGTCAAGAAATTGTGATATTATAGACGATAAATAAAGAAGACAGTTGTCCAAGTTTAAGGTGTGTGCCTTGTCCCAAAGTTGAGACATTGGTCGAAATGTTCCGCGCGAAATTATGGAGCCTAGTATTGAGCCGCCATGTTGTGGGTCTCCTTCATCCTCCAATATGGCGGCCCGAAATAGTGTAAACATCTGGAACTTTCTTTGGCTATATAGTCGACTGATTATCTGAACCGAACCACAAAACATTTACACAAGCACTTTTCCTAATACTTTAACTCCCAAAATGGCTAAAAATCACCAGATAATTGTATAGTTTTCGACAAACGCGATCTTAGCTTTATGTCACGCACCGCCATAACTCTGAAATTCAAAATGCGCTGGTTTCCAAACGAAGGACGCTATTGAGCTGGAAAATTGTAAACAGACATAAATTTAGCACTTTTATGCCTGATGAGGATAAAACCTTTGGGGGCTCTTTAGTTTTGAATTTGAGAATTTGATGACGTCACGTGAACACACTCTATTGTGAGCATGTAATTGGTCAGCGTTTGGTTTCGTTATTTTTTCCAGTTACCAATTAAATTTAAGAAACTATACCCAATAAGCGTAATCAAGATTTTAGAAATTACCTACGCAATGTATCAGGGACTTTCAAAGTGACGATTGTGCAATTAAATTATTATTATTATTATTATTATTATTATTATTTAATATTATTATTATCGTCATTATTTTTATTGAGGGATATGTCAGAAGGAAAGTCACCAACGCGCAAGGGGTCAATTTGCAACGAAAGTTTGCCCTTGCACATACTCCCTCCTTCTCCCCCAGAGTAATAACCTGACTTGAACCTGGGATCCAGGGGAAAATCGGTACCTGGTCAGCGGTCAACTTCAAAGATCGCTTTTTTGGACACTCTGGTTACTCGCGAGGATAATGCTCGCATTATTGACGTATACCGAAAACCTACCCCACTGATAGATGTTTGGATTTCTTCCACCCACCATGACAAACAACACAATATCAGTTTAGTTATATATGTTATTGGCCGATTGGGAGGTCCATATAGTGAAAAACTTTGATCTTGAGCTTGAAAATTCTGGCCTCGGCCTGCGGCCTGCGGCCTCGGGCAACATTTTCAAGCCCGAAGTCACTGTTTTTCACTACACGTACTGACCCTAAGCCGCTAACAACATGTTTATCTTTTTTTCTTGCGGTAATTTGGCTCACAACTTTGTCACTGAATTAGCTTACGTGCCGTCTATGAACCATTCATTAAAAAATCTAACAAGCGAACGAGCGAGTAACTCAGACACTAGACAAAGAAAGATGTATTAAAGAAGAGATTTATTTCAAACTACTTTACGTTAGTTGCATTTAGTTTACCAGTTAAGTTCTCCAAAAATGTTTTTCAGGTGTAAAATTTCCTGCAAAGTTTGAATTTATAATATAAAAAAATTTCTGTTAGTCGTTGCAAATTACTCGAAATCAGACTTTTCTATCGTAAATTGAGTAGCAGACAGCGAGGAAATTTGTTAAGTGTACTCCACAGAAATTCTCTCAAATAAAGCAACGAGCAGAGAGGTAAACTCGACTGAAATTGACTCATTTTGTTGCTTGAAATTGTATATATAGGGAGAGAGACACAGGATTACGCGCCATTACAGCGCCGCGCTCCAAACAGCCAAACAAACTCTCACAACTTCAAAAAACTCAATTGAATTTACTTACAGTGACCTTCCGTGCCATTAAAGGTTACTTCCCACCTTCGCGGGTGTCCTTCGGGAAAAAATTCGTACGCGCGCCGGTTTCAATAAAACGCCAACAAACTCTGTATCACAAAGCTGGTGTAGTTTACGATAAAAATACAATTTAAGCGATTTTTTCTTTCAGGAAGTGTCAGGAGCTGGTAAGGCGTGAAACGACCGAGGGTTCTTCTATTGAATTTATCGGCGATCGGAAGCCACTCGAGCAAAATGGCTGCACAGTCTTGTTCACAAGGCATCAATCAACAAAAGTGTGTCGGGCTTTTTCGATGTTCTAATTTGTTGTCTAAATGTCCGCATCTAAAGTTGGAGTAGCTAAAAATATGCCAGACGTATTGCGTAAACGGACGCCACGGGAAAAATATGTTAAATATCCAAATTTCCCGACACTCTTTCGTTTGTCATTATCCCTGAAATGTTCCGGCGAAATTTCACGAAAATCCATCAAATCTGCATACCCTATAAATGCGCTCAAAGTGGATGTATTCCTCCCAAATTAAATGCCAGATTTTAGCTCATAAAGGTTCTTAAACAACTCGAGCCACACCAGGAGATAATCTCGCCTTATGAAACCGCAAACCAATGGAACAACAGGACTTCCTAGCGTCAATGAAAATTGATCAGGATTTCCCGGGAAGAGCATCGCATTACAACACGTTTTCTATCTCGCTGTGGCACTGAAGAGAAAGAAAGCAAATGATCAAATGCGCGATATATACAATACCAAATAACATGAATCACGAGCTCCAAGATGAGCGTTTGCCGCGAAAATTTCCCTTGGCAGTTTCGTCCATTTAAGCGATTATGACACCTTCCTGGTTTATAAGTTTATTTGACAATACGTTTTTTCTTAACAACTTGGCCTCTTTTTGAGTTTTTTATTATTTTTCCTTTTGTAAACTTTAGATAAAATGAGTTATTTTGTCAAATAAAGAAAAAAACAATTTTTTGTGCCCTTGAAAGTGGGAAGTAACCTTAATGGCGTTCATCAATCGTCTATGGAAGTGTAAAAAGGGAGAAAGATTGACAATTTACTAAAATAGGTCGACGTATTCCACCTGCTGTGGCGGTCCGGATAAGAAAATTTCGCCCGCCCCAGGAACCAATCAGATTGCAGGATTTGTTGAATTCCGCCCGCTCACAAGCTGCTAAAAAGATGAGAGACTTTATTACATCGTGCAGCTTAACTCCCGAGCACGAAACAAGGAAAAGAGGCTGAACTCAATCATGTCACCGATGCTCTACGAGCTAATAATTACCCCAAGAATGTCATCTACAACATTCTAAGAAAGAAATCTTCTACCCAGCGCACAAACTCCATCCCAGCTCCTAAGGACCTTTTTTGTGTGTTTTTCAAGTAGGCCATACCCTCCTATTCCTCTAGTTATGCAGTCCTCCCTTACATTAATGGAATTTAATGAAATATTTTCCAACATTGCTAAACACGCTTGGTCTTCAAATTACTCTATTAACTTTCAAAATTCTCAGGTGATTGACAAGGGTTCTTTCCGTATTCGCCAGACGCTAGAATTATGTCACATTGCTTCGATAAATCATGCAGATAAGAATTCAAGGCCGCTCCCCAATCAGTACTCTACTTTTTAAAAAGGAACAATTAGTTTACTGACGCTTATATTTTATCCATTTTAATGTATTCTTTTTATAGTCCCATCTATTTTTGTATATATTTGTAGTCGTCATTTTTTCCATTTTTATTCATCGAAGGCTGTAGTCTGACAGCCGAAAGCTCGAAAGTTTTAACTCTATACAGTCAGTGAACGTTTTTGTAATAAATTTTGAATATGTTTTCTCCTAGCTACGGTTCTTCTATTTTTAAAGCTTTTTTGTTACTTATAGATTAAACAACACTTTCTTGTTACATTACATTAACGATCCACAATAATGGGTGATTGATGTTTTTTCTAACCATTGCTATTATATTTTCTTCAGATATTAATGAGTGCTCATCCCAAGAACTTCATTCTTGCCCTTCAAAGACCGAGTGTGAAAACACCGTTGGTTCCTACCAGTGCATATGCATCCCTGGATACAGTGGTGATGGACGAGTTTGCACAGACGTTGATGAATGCAGCACCGGTTTTCACAATTGCAGTGACCATGCAAATTGCAACAATACCATTGGTTCCTATGACTGTAGTTGTGTTGAAGGATTCCAAGGAAATGGCATGTCATGTGAAGATGTGGATGAATGCAAACTGGCCAATACGCACAACTGCAGTGTCCATGCACGTTGCATTAACACCATTGGCTCCTATAATTGCACTTGTGCTGAAGGATTCCATGGAGATGGCATGTCATGTCAGGATACTGATGAATGCAAAGACAATGTGCGCAGTTGCAGTATTCATGCACATTGCAAAAATACCGTTGGTTCTTATGACTGTAGATGTGTTGAAGGATTTCATGGAGATGGCATCTCATGTCAAGATGTGGATGAATGCAAACTGGCCAATATGCACAACTGCAGTGTCCATGCACATTGCATTAACACCATTGGCTCTTATAATTGCAATTGTGTCGAAGGATTCCTTGGAGATGGCATGTTATGTCAGGATACTGATGAATGCGAAGACAATGTGCACAGTTGTAGTGTTCATGCCTACTGTAATAACAGTTTTGGCTCTTATGACTGCACTTGCAACCCAGGCTACACAGGAAATGGACGATATTGTAGAGGTACGTACTAGATCAAAAGTTTCGTTGCTTTGCTGTCCACAGTTCTCCTCTTACATGATTCATGCCGAATAAATATGTCTCCAGTGTAAAGTACCAGGCTTTCAGCTAACCACTGAGATATTTTTAAAAGAAAAGCGGTAATGTTTTGAGTTTAAAACTCTTTTTTCTATTTTTATTGTAGATTAGTTATGTAGATGTTAACTATCTGGGTTTTAATTTTGTTTTATAAACGTTTGGAACTGTTAAGTTATAGATAATTTAATTTAAATCATCTTTAACTCAAACTTCATTTGTAATGACCACAAACTCACTAAGGCTGTATAGTTTCAGCAAAAAATAAATTGGGACTTCAGTGAAAAAAGGTTCTAAAATAACGAGCGTGCTGACGACGATCTAACTCACTTTTGTTTAGACATTAATGAGTGCAGAGATGGAGCACATAAATGTAGTTGGAACGCTCGTTGCAATAACACGCAGGGCTCTTACACCTGTAGCTGTGCTTCAGGTTTCCATGGTGATGGGATGTCATGTAGTGATTTAGATGAGTGCGCTCTGGGTTTCCACGACTGTCATCCCAAAGCTCTGTGCAGTAACACTTTGGGATCATATAAGTGCTTCTGTTTAAAAGGATATCTCGGAAATGGCAAAGAGTGTCAAGGTAAGCAAGTCAGTTAGTCATTAAGTTAACGGTCTCAGTACCTTAACATTAACGCCATCGGATTCCCCCGTTCCCTCCACGAACAGCTAACTGTACTTTAACAAAATAAAATAGAACAGAAGAGGAAAATTCAGGAAGACATTTAGCGTATTATGAGTGTTGATTCCCCGGCAATGATTATTTCTTAGCAATTTCCTCGGTCGGTGACGATATTATGTGCCTTATTTGTTCAACTTTTGTTGATATGAGACAGACAGAATACTGGTTGTCTTTAGCTCGTATTAATCAAGCAGGAGGTCTGTATTGGAGAATCTTGACCGAGGTCGTGAGTACAGACCGAGGTCAAGATTCTCCCATACAGACCGACTTAGTTCGGTTAATAAGATGTTTATTACATGGCAAAGAAGAAAACTTTAATTCGTTTAATGTAACTGGTTTGCTGACATTTTGCTTGCAAACGGCGATGAGCTTAACTTAAACCTGCCGATATTTGTTCGTCCTCTTTGCTGTTTTTTTTTTTTTTTTTGTCATCACAGCTTTTTGGCACTTCCATAAATGATTCAGAAGAAAATAAAAGAAAATAGTGAACATTTTTGTATTTTAGTTTGCTACTTTTTCAACGCAAAGAGAAACCGGCCTAGATGCCTGTCTAGGTGGGAAAATCTAGACCGCGGTCAATATCGTTTTCAGCCAATCAAATTCGTGAATTCGGTAGTTCCCAGTCCTTGTCAGACACAGCCATAGAATACAGTCTCATATCAACCCATTGCTTTTTACGACATTTCAGTTATTAAGGGCTTGCGACAAGATGAATGGCAATTAAGTTGTACCGGTAGCAAACCAGGTTTGCGAGGAAGGTTTGGAGAGTGAAGATTGTTAGTTAGTGTTCTAATATTGTCGTTATCGTTTGCAGCTTCCTCTCTGACCTCTGCCACAAATCAACAAGTGCCTCTCAATAGAGCTTTTCTTTTTATTATGACTATTGCTTTTAGTCCATTGTTCTGTCTGTAAAAACTTAGAAAAAGACTATAGATCTTACATCTATTACTCTTTAAAAAGCTCCATCTAAAGATTGAAATGTAACATTTTAGTTTAAATTTCGACCGACGTTTATTAACACAGATCCCCGTATAAGAACGAAGAGTCGTGGAGCATATTTTTGTAATTTTCTACATATTTTGTGATTTAGTTGTAAAAGAAACTTAAAACAAAGGAAAATGCTTGTCAGTCTTACTATTTTATTGCAGTTTGAGGCATATATTTTAAGCAACTACCATAATAGTGTTATACGACTATCAAAGCATTGTTAAAGTAAGTTAGATGTTGTCAGTCTAGGTTGTTAGTGAACTGCGGAGTGCAGACCGCGGAACCTGCGGAACCTGCGGGACCTGCAAAGCCTGCGGAACCTATATTTTTCTATTGGTCAAAAAAAAAAAAAAAAAAAATAAATAAATAAATAAAAATTAAAAACCAAAAACCTTAACACTGTTCGAAATTTCGTTTTAGTATCTAAAGAATATTACGTTAAAAAACAAATTTGTTTTTATCGTCGTGGACCTAGAAGTACTTGAGATTTTACGATTGTGGCGACATATGTGCGGTGGCATTCTATTCCCCAACATTCGATCAATTAGCATTGTAATGTAAGTAATGCAAATATTGTAATGTAAGTAATGTCTGCATTGTATTGAAAAAAATTCAAATTAGAAAGCTGTGAAAAACGACTTTGTTTACTCTACAGTTTAGGACTTGTAGTGCTCCAGAGAAGTCTCAGTTCTTGGGTATTTGTAAAAAGTATTTTATCGCAGTTTTTTTATAGTTAAATGTTTTAAAAAAATCACTTCTCCTTTGGATACTTTTTATTTTGACCAAAAAAGAAAAGAAAAAAAAAATATAGGTTCCGCAGGTTCCGGAGGTTCCACAGGTGACGCGGTCTGCAATCCTCAGTTCAGTAACACCCGCCAGTCTGCCATTTTCCGCTGGGGATTAGTTTACAGCCATTTTTTTCTGTAGAGGTGATAGTTTCTAATAAGATTTTCAAAAGAACCAAATGACAATTTTTTTTTCTTCTTCCCTCTTTTCTTGTTTTGGTCTTTTCTTATTTTAGAGCTGTTTTGCCAATAGTCTGTAATTCTGAACTGATATCCAATTTGTTCCTCAGTAACGTTTGCCGGCTAGTTCCCGGCACTTTTTAATGATGTTTGCAATATTTTTGAAAAAAAGGTAATAAAAGTTTTGTTGTTGTTGTTGTTGTTGTTGCTGTTGTTTTTGTCTGTGTTAAGATTCGCCAGTAGAAAAGTGCAAACACTTAGTAAATCACAAAAATAGAACAATTTAAGAAATTGGTTTACGAGTTTGTGGAACGACAAATGCTGTCACGCGACTTAAAATTGAAATCTGCTGTTCCTAAAACGTGGAGTACGGAGTACGGAGTGTTAAAAAAAAAAAAATGAAAGGATAAAAGAAACATTTAAAAGAAATGAAATTTAAAAGTGAATTGAAAGTATAATTAAATGCATAAATAAACTAATAATAAAAAACTCACGCTGTCTAAAGTGGACCGTTCATATCGCGGTCATTTCATTCAGTCAATTGAACTCACGAGTTCATGTTTAGGAACAAAGTAAGGAACATTCATACAGTTGACCATATCTAAAACTAAAAAATGTGACAAATCACGAATCGAACTTAAACAACCAAATCCATCTTCGGTTGCCTTGGGCGAAAGCTGTGTTGCCTCGCAAAAATATGCTTTGCTTTCCAAAAATAAAAATTGAATCATTCAACAACGTGGCACTTGTGAACTCCGCCTCCTGAAAGTTCTCACATTTTGATTGATGAAGTTCAAACGAAAACCTTGAAAATTTTCGGCACTGAAAAGTAGTAAGATAAAAAGGATATAGATTGACAAATGAAGAAACAAATAAATAAACAGGTCAAATTGCACCTTGGGACAACAAATAATAAAAATAAAATTTCCCAAAAAGGCCATTTAACCGCACAGTGGTCAAATGATTTATGTAAGGGTATCGAGTGGAACCTAGCTGCCTAAAGCAGGCCGTGTTGTGTTGCATGTTAGGCCGTTTAGAATTTGAGCGCTCTACAAGGCATTTTAAAATAACGTGGGATAAAAACGCGCAACGAAATTAAATGTTTCCTTGTTTTACTGAATAAAATAAAGAAATATACCCACCTTGCCTTGTTTCTGTTGTCCATTTGCCCAATTTCATTTTGTTTTCCTTTCCTTTCTTTTTTTTTCGGGGGGGGGGGAGGGGGGAGGGGGTGTTGAGGTACTTGTGGTACCTTTCTATACTGCTACAAACACCTCACCCCTCCCCCCAACCTATGAACTTATTCTTAGGTTCCCGTGTAAAGTTGAAGTAAGATTGATTGTGACCCACAATGTTTCAATTTTTCGGAATTCATTTTCAGACCCAAATCATTTTCAGGTGAATAGCATCTTTTAGGATATACTTTTTTCTTTGTTTACCGCTAAAAGCTTCAAGTAGTGTGTATTACCTTACTTTATTTTCAAATTGAAATCAAAAATTTTTCACCGAAAAGATAATTCTAAAGAATTATTGGACGAGGTTTCCGTGACATACAGAATAATCAAGGTCGAGGCAGGGGTTATAAGTCGAAGCCGAAGGCTGAGGCTGATAACCCTTAACGAGACCTCGATTATTCTGCATATCATAAATATCACAAAAACCGAATCTAATAATTGTTTTATTATGCTTGAACGAAAAAAAAAATGGTCATGCTTCTTCACTGACGGCAAGCAACACAAAGCGTGCGAACTTGACGCGATTACCCTTAGAAATCGTGCTAACCTCGTTCCCAGGCTCTCTATCCTCTGCCTCTTTTGTTCGTTAGGAGAAAGACCCTGGTTGCGGCTGGTCACGTGCCCACCCAGAATCTGGGTGGTAAACAAATCTGTTGGGCGGGAGGGGTGGCAGAGTGTTTTGATTGTTGCTGTGACAAACTTTGTGGGTTTCAACCTCGAGGAGTCGCTAAAAACTACCCGCGTCTCGGGGTTCCAAGTCGAATTTTCCCGATAAAAAATGCCACATTGTTTCTGCCGTCTCCAAAATATGGAAGACTTTCGTTCACAAGGAAATTTGGCAGTCGAATTAGCACAAACTTTTTTAGGGTTAGCATATGTAAAACGTCACATACCGAATCGAAATGAAACCAGTGGATCAGTCTCTTGAATATTTGAATTCGGAGGTCATTTATTTTCTTCTTTGTGCGGTAGTTTGGATGTTAAAAAGTATTTCTGTCACACGGCCGATTAGCCGAGTATTCTGACTTGCGCTTGATTTACAGCAATGTAAAATGAATTACAGTTTTGTTGACATAAACCCGCACTTAATTATATTTCATCTGCATCAGGTTTATGGAAGTTTATATTTAGACAGATTCTTAAACACGGTTGGAAACTGTTTTGAACCACCTTAAGAATCGGCGTTAAAAATCGACGTTAAAACTAGGCTCGTGTAACATCACCTTTAAGCCCCGGCCAAACGATCGCAACATTGCAGCGCACCATATCACAACATTGTTGGGCGCAATATGTTGCGCGCTTTTAGCCATCCTGTTACGACGTGCTGCGACATGTCGGGTCTTGCAAATCGAACTAGTGCGCATGTCCTGACGCAAAATTGTTGCACGAACGTGACCAAACGAGTACAACATCATGCAATATCCACAAATGTTGCATGAAAAATTTGGTCATTTTCAAACCTGAGCCAACAACGCCTAACATGTTGTAACACGTCGCAGCATGGTGGCCAAACGCGCGCAACATGCTGCGCCCAACATGTAACGATATGCTGCGTTGAAATGTTGCAATCGTTTTGGCTGGGCTTTATAAAAGTAGGATGGCGCGTGCAGTTGTAATAGTGCATTTACCCTGATGGTAATGGCTTCGTTACCTCTTTCTTGGATATCTCTTGTTATCAATTCTCACTATTTTCCTTTAAAGAAGAGGGAACAAATCCCGACCGAAACTATAGATTTGAGTGCCGGGAACGAAAATGTAACGTTCATGTATCTCCAAATTGTTCTCTTTGTCACGGTAACATATCTACTACGCTTCCCAACCAGTTCACAGTTTTGAATCTCTACATTTGATTTTGTTTCCTCTCCGTTGTTTTTAAAAAAAAGAAACAGAGTAGGGAAAATGTCCAAAAAAGAAGAAACGAAAGTTTCTCTGGCATATCTGTCAAATTTAGGACAATGTTGGGTTGTAAAACTACCGTTCATGACTTGAACATGCCGAGGCAGGTGGTAAGAGAGAAATATGTTTACACTCAAATTCATTAGCTAAATGTTCGAGAAATTCGAAAGAAATAAAAAGTTTATATAGTTTAAAAAGTTTTCTTTTTAGAATAAAAAGTCAAAAAGCACAAAAACTCATAGAGATTGACTGCCGTTGTACCTGTTACCTGTGTTTGTTTTTGGCTCCATGGACGGCTGCAATGGTTTTGAAAACAGTACTAAAAGGTCCTTGTTTCTAATTGTTTTGAGTTGTTGTTTTGTTGTCGCTCCGGTGCAACATCACGCAAAACCTCGCTTTCAAGGGCCGGATTTCCACGCTGAATACTTCGTTTAGGTAACAAATCAGGGTGCAAGATTTCTCTGAACTATGCGATTCTTAGCCGAAGCTCAAGTTAAGACTTTGACCACTTTTTCAGTCAACGTACAACTTTGCATACCGTAAGTGAAAGTACTTTTAGAACCTTCTTTTTTTAAAAAGTGTCATTGATATACGAAGTTAGGTACACATTTTAACTCAACTAATACTCAGACGGATAACTGGAAATGACTGATAACGTAACCGTAATGGTTAATAGCGCCCATACTTCTTGTTCTTGTTAAAAAAAGCTACCATCTTACTATCTTTTTATGCAGAAAACATGATCGTCACGGTACGGTTCCAAGACGTAAATGGACCTTGTGAAAGACGATCTTGAGTTTTTATACTTGGACAAGGAAGGGGGAAAAAATTGTTGAAAACATAGACGACGTCACTCGACTAGACACCGGGGAATTCTACTACCTCTGGTCCGACTCAAAATTGTACAAATGCACTGTTATTGATTGGATTTAAAAGCAAAACATGTTTAGTTTTTGGTGGACCTTTAGCGCATAAACCCATTAACTAGCAATCGTTCGTTTTCGTACGCTGAGGGATTCTGCACTTTGTACCACTTGTTACGTCATCAATTCAGGCGTCAATTAATATAGTTATATAAGCAGATAATAGAGCTAGGATAGATCTATCCGCACAGCTGTCCGTTTTGGATATCAACCATATGCTGACGTAGCTAATTGAAAAAAAAAAAAAAAAAAAAAAACGTAAGCAGTTTTTGGTGCGAAATTTGTGGTAAAATGGCCCATGACACGTAGAATCGATCAAGGTTCCATTTCCAGACTTTAAACATAATCAACACGGAACTTTTTACGGCTTTCAGAAAAAAAAAGGATATGACGAGCAAAAGCTAGCAAGGGTAAAAGAGGCGAGAGAAAGGAAAGGAAAGGGCAAGAAAGGAAAATTCGGCATGCATGCTGCAAAGTAAAACATTGTACATTTTCAGGACAACTAATCCTCAGGAAAATCTTTCTTCTCGGTAAGAGGTCATTTTTTCAGCAAAGTTGAGGCCAATTCAGGGTCGTGGCATCAAAAAAGCCCAGTTAACGGTAAAAACAACATTTTATGAGAATATTTGCAAGTTAAAGTTAACAAATCGAATGTGATTTAGCGTGGTTTGTACTCTTATCGACGACGATACGAGTCATCACAGTGGTCAAAATGTTGTGGAAAATGTTTTTTTTTTTCAGAGGGCGAGCTGAAAAAGGAATTGCCTGACACATGGACGCGAGCAGCGTTGTCTGGACTCTTTTCGACAACGGCAAATTAGCCAATCAGATTGCGAGATTAGTAGCGATTGTGGTAAAAAGTTAAATTGACGTTTACACTGATAAAGTGGAAAAAATGAATAAATTTTATCTTAAATAAGCGAAAAACAAGATACCGAATCCAAACGACCAAGGAAGGTCAAGCTAGCAGAGGATAAGGTATATATTCCACTCTTTTGCACTTCGTATGTCGAGTCTTCAGTTATCTGAAACAAGAATGAAAGAATGAACAGAAATCTGGATAATGACGTCTTTTTCGTGATTTGCAATCCGCTATATTTCAATGAACAACTCGATTTATAATTGTGACCACAATGGTATAGCGCACAAAATGGCCGGAATTTACTACGTACCTACACAGTTGCACGTACTTTAACATACCTTGGTGAGTGAAATACTTATTGATTTAACTTGATTTTCTAAATATTAAATTAATAAAACAACAAATAACAGTACAATAATCTACCAGGTGAGTATCAGAATTTGGAGCTTCAATTTTCGATTTTTTTGTGGTTTTGGAGGTGCCTACAAAAAAAAAATTCCCCCAAAAATACAGAGAGCGAATATGTCGAAATAAAGGCCATTTTCTTTCGTTGCATACTTTGCTTGACTTGTGTCGAAAAAAAGAAGGTAATCCACTTTCCACGAAAATCTGAGTGGTCGATTCTTACACGGACACGCTCAATTAAGTCTGCAGTCTGTTACACTGATGACAGACTCTTTAATATTCTTTTCAGATATAGCCTCCACGTATAGACCAAAGAGTAACCTCTCGGGACTGAGACTAGGTTAGGGTTGATAACTTTATTTTTGTGTTGGGACTGAATGTGTGGCAAACAACAAATGCTATTCTTTGTCTCACTTAGTTTTCAGCTGGCTGGCAGGGTAGTAACCGAATCTTAGGGCCTGTTTTCATGTAAGCGGGGAATCCCGGGGAGGTGAGTACCTCACCTACCCGTGGTAAAGAAACACTTGTCGTCACATGTCACCCCGGGGACGCGGGGTGAGGTCCAAAATGCAATCACGCGGTCGTATGTAACTGTATGTAACGGTCGTATATATGTATGTAATGTATTCTTTAAGATATTTCAGTAATAGTTGAACACGTTCGGGAGTTCCTGCCCTGACTTTCGGCAGTTTTCGGTGTGCCCTCTTCGCAGATTTGTTCTGAGGAACGTTCGTTTGTTCCGATAAAGCTCCTTTTCGCTTCAATGTCGTTGTTGCAGGCAAAACTTCAGTTTGATTCCGCTGATTAGCCTGACTATCCGATTTCACGCTCAAATTATCGCCAGCACTGTCAATTCCATCAGTGTTTCGGCGGTGAAATCGTCCAAATAACTCGCCGCGCTGGTAGCGGTTGGCAGCCATGTTGTTCTGCCGTGTGTTTTGGCGGGCTTCGACGCAGTAATTTAATTACCCCGGTTAGGCAGGGTACCCCACTCCGCAGCTTTCACATGGAGAAAACTCACCCAACCGAAGCGGGTTACCCGGACCGCCTGACCGGGTAACCCGCCTTGGTGGGGTACCCCACTTATATGTGAACGCGATCAAGAAAAAAAAGAGAGATTGTATGGATAGATTGGTTACCCCACCAAGGCGGGGGATCTCACCTGCCCGAAGTCCCCCACTTCCATGTGAACAGGGCCTTATATGCCTCCATTACGATCAGCACAATGTGTAAGAAACCCGAGTGGCAGTTTTTACCAATCCTAATTGTAGACGAGATCAACAGAAGATAACTAATTGGTAACGATACTACGACCATTAAGTCAACTACGACCTACGACCTACGAGCCATTCAAATGGGGAATAACACGCCAGTTGCTGAGTACTTTAATACAGAAGGCCTGAGAGCAGCAACTTGATATGATATGAGCCTTGCCAAACAAAAGGCAAGGCTTGTCACCTCTTGGTGGGATGGTCGAAAAGCATGCGGCGTCTTGGGAACAGTGGTGAGGTTCTGTGCTTAGCGTATCTTCATCCTTACCTTGGAATTAACAACTGATTCACGCTTCGCCGGCGACTGTCTATGTATGCAGGAGTTTGAAGAGCGCGAATTAGGGCCTTGACTCTCAAGCTTCTCCACTGTTCTGCTAACTGCCAAGTGTATCCATAACTCGATAGAAGTACAGCTAACACAAGAACCCCTATTGCTGGTTTTCAGTGTCACGCCATTCAAAATAGATCAAAATAAAAATCAAAACCGTTCGATTGGTACAGTCCAGAATCTAGTAAATGAAAGAAAGTAAATATGCAAAGACTCTCGCCAAGATTCTGGTCACAGCAATTTTTCTTATGCGAGATATGAGAAAAACTTTCTTACCCAAATTTATAGAGATTTTGTATGGAGACGCCATGCCGGTGCCCATCCGTATGGGCACCAACATGGCGGCCGGAAACCAGCAGAAACATCTGTCACTGAGCTTTGCTACAAAAGCGTGAATTTATCCCTCCAGGAACTCTAAAACATTAAAATAATACTTTTTCTAAGACATGAAATGTTCAGATAGCCAAATTCCCAAAATAAGTCACTTTTTTGACCATCATAACAGCTCTCTAGACCGTCATGTGAATGCCCCGTCACGCAAAAGCTTAGAAATTCAAGCGTAGTGTATCACAAAACTAATAACCCATTCGGAGCGAAAATGTGTATGAATTTTAGTTTTCAGTTGCTCTTATACATCATTAAAGTAAAATCTCAGGAAGATCAATAGTTTTGTAGTTTGAATTTTAGTGACGTCATGTGAAAACCAGCTATAACTTAGCGGAGGAGGTCTGGGAAGCCTGGATGAAAATCTGTACACGAGTACCAGTAGGAGTGTTTGCGAAATCCACTCTCGTTCTTTAGTTTCGGAACTGAAAAGATTTTCTTGCTTCGAGCAAAGGAACGAGCAACATTTTCTAACACGTCGCACTGCAGCTTTTCTCTTTCTACCAAACTCGTAAACCTACTTCTTATATTATTGTGTTTTATAATTTACGAAGTCTTTGCACTTTTCTACTGGCGAATCTTAACAACAACAAAAACAAACACAACAGCAACAACAACAAGGACAATTTTATTACCTTTTTCAAACAAATATTCAGAAACGTCACTAAAAAAACGGGAACTGGCAAAAGATACTGAGGAACGTGTTGGATAACAGTTTAAAATTACTGATTATTGGCTATACAGCTCTAAAACGAGAAAAGAACAAAACAAGAAAAGAGGTAGGAAGAAAAACACTAGTTATTTGGTAATAAATATATACAAGTAAAAACTCCGATAGTCAATAGATACCAGTTGAAATTAAAGGCATAAACATTCCATTAATTACGAAATGTAGTCTTTGCTTCATGTTCACATAGGCCTGTATAAGATGCAGTTATTCTTTTGAAAATAGCAACTTATTAAAAACGTTGACTTCTACAGAAAAAAAATGGCTGTAAACTAATCTCCATCGAAAAGTGTCAGGCTGACAGCATTTAACTTTCTTTAACAGTGTTTGATAGTCATATTTCACTATTATAGTGGTAGTTTGTCTTAAGACAAATGCCTCAAACTAAAATAAAATGGTAACACTGACATCGAGGTCAGCATTCATTGCTTTTAATAACCTAAGTTTTTTTTGTTTTCAGTTTCTTTTACAACTAAAGTAGAGATGTAGAAAACGAGAAAAGTCTGGTTCTGTGAGCAACTTCGGTCGGAATGTAAATTAAAATGTTACTTTCAATCTTTAGAATGAATTATTGGAACCCTTAAAGAGTACTTTATGTAACATCTATAGTCTCCTTGAAGTTCTTACATACAGAGCAATAGACTAAGAGCAATACTCACAATAAAAAGAAAAACTATGTTGAGAGGCACTTGTCGATTTGTGGCAGAGGAAGCTGCAAAAGATAAAGATAACATGAGAAAACTTGCGAAAAACAAACTACATTCTTGTATTCTCCGAAACCTGCCAAACCTGGTTTGTTACCTGTACAATAACATTGCCATGCATCTTGTCGCATATCGTTAATGACTGAAATGCTATAACAAGCAGAGGGTTGATATGTGACTATAGAAACCAAGAACAGTATTCTAACTGACCCTAACTCCTCGATATGAACAAAAACTGAACATAAAAGATAAAATATTATAACATTGCAACCAATTCAATTGCTAAGAGAGAATTTCATTGTCGGGGAATCAACACTGAAAATATGCAAAATGCTTTGCTTAATGCAGGGTTGGGATTCACGTGAATTTAGACCTTTCCTCCTCTTTACCCTTTTACTTCTGTGTAAATACAGTTAATTGCTCATTGAAGGAACGGAGCAAACTGATGTTGTTACCTTTTTCTGTTGTGGTACTGATACTGTTGACGTAAATGAACCTGAATGACTTGCTTACCTTTACACTGTTTGCCATTTCCGTGATATCCTTTTAAACAGGAACACTGATATGATCCCCAAGTGTTACTGCACATAGCTTTGGGATGACACTCGTGCACACCCTGTGCGCACTCATCTAAATCACCACATGACATCCCATCACCATGGAAGCCTGAATCACAGCCACATGTGTAAGAGCCCTCTGTGTTACTGCAACGAGCGTTCCAGCTGCATTCATCTGTTCCATCTCTGCATTCATTAATATCTAAACAAAAGTAAGTTAGATCGTCGTTAGTACGCTTGTTACTTTAGTACTATCTTCATCGAAGTCCTAATTTATTTTCTGTTCAATCTCTAGTCTCGAAATGACGTTTTGAGTTATAAATAACTGAATTAAATTTAAGTTCGAAACGTATATAAAACAAAATTAAAACCTTATGAGTTAATATCTACATAACTAATCTACAATACATGCACAAATAGAATAAAAGGCTTTCAAAAACAATTTGATTTTATAAACTTGTCTTTATAATTAGTAAAATTAACCCTTTTCTTTTCAAAATATCAGTGATTACCTGAAAACCCTGCCATTCATACCTTTCACACTTTTGGTACTTCATACCTTTTACATATTTGTTTGGCATAAATCACGCAAGAGGAAAACTGTGAACAGGAATGCAATGGAACTTAAATTGTTGATCCAATACTTACCGTAACAATATCGTCCATTTCCGGTGTAGCCTATTCTGCAGGAGCAGCTGTAAGAACCAGGCTTGTTAACACAGCTGGCATGAACGTCGCAGAGATGAATTCCTTCGCTGCACTCATCAACGTCAGTGCATAGACGTCCATTACCATAGAAACCGTCTTTGCATGAACATGAATAGGAACCCGCAGTGTTCATACAAGTCGCATGCAAACTGCAGTCATGTGATCCATCTTGACATTCGTCAACATCTCGACAAACTTGACCATCTCCACGAAACCCAGAAATGCAGCTGCATTCATGAGAGCCTCCGGTGTTTGTACATGCCGCGTGTGTGTGGCACTTGTGAGTTCCATCCTTGCATTCATCGATGTCATGGCAAGACCAGCCATTTCCTTTAAAACCTGGTAGACAAGTACAATAATAAGAGCCAATAATGTTATTGCAGTGTGCATGAACACTGCAACTGTCCATATTGCCATTGCACTCATCAATATCCTGACAAGATATGCCATCTCCCTGGAATCCGTCAACGCAAGTACAATCATAGGAGCCAATAGTGTTATTGCAGTGTGCATAAATACTGCAATTGTGCCCATTGCCGTTGCACTCATCAACATCTTGACATGACATGCCATCTCCATGGAATCCTTCAAGACAGGTACAATGATAGGAGCCAATAGTGTTATTGCAGAGTGCATGAACACTGCAATTGTGTATATTGTCTTTGCACTCTTCAATATCTTGACATGACTTTCCATCTCCCTGGAATCCTTCAAGACAAGTGCAGTCATAAGAGCCAATAGTGTTATTGCAGTGTGCATAAACACTGCAATTGTGCACATTGTCTTTGCATTCATCGACATCCTGACATAACATGCCATCTCCATGGAATCCTTCAAGACAGGTACAATGATAGGAGCCAATAGTGTTATTGCAGAGTGCATGAACACTGCAATTGTGTATATTGTCTTTGCACTCTTCAATATCTTGACATGACTTTCCATCTCCCTGGAATCCTTCAAGACAAGTGCAGTCATAAGAGCCAATAGTGTTATTGCAGTGTGCATAAACACTGCAATTGTGCACATTGTCTTTGCATTCATCAACATCTTGACATGAGATGCCATCTCCATGAAATCCTTCAAGACAGGTACAATGATAGGAGCCAATAGTGTTATTGCAGCGTGCATAAATACTGCAATTGTGCACATTGTCTTTGCACTCATCAACATCCTGGCATGACATGCCATCTCCATGGAATCCTTGAAAACAAGTACAATCATAAGAGCCAATGGTGTTATGGCAAACTGCATAAGTACTGCAATTGTGCATATTGCGTTTGCACTCATCGACATCCTGACAAGACATGCCATCTCCATGGAATCCAACAAGACATGTACAATTATAAGAACCAATAGTGTTATTGCAGTGTGCATAGACACTGCAATTGTGCATATTGCTATTGCACTCATCATTATCATGACATAAAATGCCATCTCCATGGAACCCTTTAAGACAAGCACAATCATAAGAACCAAACGTGTTACTGCAGAGTGCATAGACACTGCAACTGTGCATATTGGTCAGTTTGCATTCATTGACATCTTCACATGACTTGCCATTTCCTTGGAATCCATCCACACAACTACAGTGATAAGAACCAATGGTATTGTTGCAATGTGCTTGGACACTGCAATTTTGGACACCGAGGCTACATTCATCAACGTCTGTGCACACTCGTCCATCACCATTGTATCCCGGGAGACAAATGCACTGGTAGGAACCAATGGTGTTTTCACATTCGGCGTTAGAAGGGCAAGAATGAAGTTCTTGGGATAAGCACTCATTAATATCTGAAAAAATATGATAGCCATGGTTAGATAAAAACATCAATCAGCCATTATTTTGGATCGTTAATGTAATGTAATAAGAAACGACGAAGGAAAAGTGAAGGAACATAATTTGTGGATACAACTAGTGTAAGGAGAATGTTGTACTTGTACATGTTAGTGTTGTTTTATATATTAAGTATAATAGAAAAGAGAGGATGAAGAATAAGAGAGGTTATCTCCTATGTAGGCCTTCTTCTCAAAATAATCTCTCTCATAAGTTATTTCTAGATTACTCAGGGCTTCAGAAATACAGGAAGGGTCTAGAAATAGCCAATCACGTGACACTGATTTTCTTCATGGGAACAACTAGAGAAACTAAACTTAACTTGAGAGGGATTACCTTGTCGGAATAAGGCCTTCCTGGGAGATTAACACTATTACCCTTCTCTTCAATGACATAAATTACAGGCTGGCCTGATAAATTCTGCTTAGTAAGGAATCATTAAACAGCTGTCCAGTTTGTAACATGGTCATTTGGCCGAACTGAACAGGGGACGGGTGAAAATAATAATTACTACAGAAACTAAACAGACGCGTAAGTTGTAAGCTACAATGGGTTTCAAATGCTCTCATACCTCGGCAAATAGAACCATTTCCTTCAAAGCCATTGTTACAAACACAAATGTAACGTTCCTCATCTCTTTGGTCAGCTTTGCAGGCAGCGTTGACATCACAAAGTGGCTTCTGTCTACAGTCAAAAGATGCAGCCAAACTTCTCTTGTCCTTTTCATCTGTAATAGCATCAAAGGCGATCAAATTAAAGGTTTCAAGAAGCCGCCCGAGACTGGTACTATACGCGAAACTTTTATTACTTGGCTATATTTTACTTTTCTATTAATTAATGTAGTGGTCCGATGAGGAAAGCTTTTATGGAGAGCCAACAACAAATCAATCACAGGAAAGTTACTAGGCGTCGCATTTTTTGTGGCGGTATCATCACAAGTAGTGATCGCACGTACCAGATTGCAAGATTTTACGGACGCTACAACCAAGAAACAATTTTTAAAACAAGTACCTAACTTTTATTTGCTTTAGTCGCTTCTGCGGACGGCACGCAGTGACGCAAATAAAATACCACCATCAAAAAATGCACTGGTTTTACGCACACAAGCAGGTATCTTTAATATAAAGTAGATTAAACTGGTTGCGCATTAATGTCTGCGCAAGATGCTGAGCGAAGCATTTTATTTTTCTCGACTTTCCGTTCGTATATAAGCTTATATATCAATATGATAACAGTACTGATCTTGTAGCTCACACACAAGCTAATGTTAAGTGGCTGCTTACCTTTCTTGTCAGAAGATTTATTGCCGACTGTGAGGACAAGAGACACTATTAAACAACCAGCTAGAAACAAGGAAAGTACTACCACCGGTATTTTTTTGGAGGTGACTTTCCTGCACATGAGCCTGACTGTTTCTTTGAACTTTGCTATATCGAATTTCGTTTTGGACTGTGACATTGTCCTTTTCGTTGCTTAGGCATATACCTCATGAAAGGAAGAATAAAACACATGAAGTTCAATCCTGGCGACATATAACGACAGAAATGCAATGTAAGCGTTTCTTAGAAATGTTTGAACGGGAAACCCCTAATTATATTATGCAGAGACACCTTATTGGCTGCCACTACACATATTCGGCTCCTGTCAGGGCAAGCTTTTTCTCGGAAATCATGTGACCTCCGCATTACGTCATCGTTATTGTGAAGTGTGTTGTTTACTGTATTTGACTAGCCAGGGAAAAGACCCTTCTATCCATGTGGATTTAGTAAATGAAGAAATCAAATGTTTTGTAAGATCGGGATAGTTAAAGCTGCATTAAGAGACAGACTTGCAATATCTATAAATTGAGGTTTAATTATAGTTAGGGACCACAGTCTACGTGAGACAGATTTACGCGTAAAATATGAGCTAAACTGTGTAATTGTGTAAATTTTGTTCTTTTCTCTCTGATACTCTAATTAGATTATAAAGCGGAACTTTTGCCCAGAGCAACAGCTTACATAAAGCAAAAATGTAGTATTATTAAATAACATTAAATGGCTGCCAATTTTAAACTCGTTTGTATGAATTTAAATTAGCCTCACCAACTCACCAACAGAGCTCGTTTGAGACTACAATTTCTTTTGAATAAAAATTCAGAAACGAGGTTAGTCAGGCTAATCTTAATCCTTTCAAAGGAATTGCCAACCATTGATGAACAGGTTATGCTCCAGACTTCCTCCTTTCAGGTTGTTTTGAACCTGAATAAACAGTAAATTGTTCATGATATGATATGAGCTGATATGAAATGAGTTTCGACGCAGCGGAAAAATTATACAGGGCTAGATTATTGTGGCTAGCCTTAAGGAGTTGCTGAGGCGATGACTCACGACTGGAACTCAGGCTACACTGCAACTGGATGTTATAGTCAACCAGACGAGGATCCTGGGGCTGCGGAATCAATGGGGCATACATGCGGGCTATCTTTACTCTTACTCAATTGTGCAACTGGTAGTCGAGAATAACGTACTTTTATCACTATTTTAGCTAGAAAAAAAATCACTCGTAATTATAATGAGTTTCCCGCCCAGAGTGTTTGCCTTTATTTCTGCCATAGCATTCACAGTCATTTTTTTTATTTTTTTTTAAATTTTCTGCTTCTCCGAAAGGGGGTGACTAGCAACCCAATCCGCCCTACCCCATACATCCACTTAGAGTATTTTTATTGAGAAAAATGAAAAATGAAATCATTCAGGCAATGAGGGATTCTGCCTGCAGTCAAACATGGCCTTTCATCCGGGAAAGTTCAATACTCGGCGTCACAATACTATCCGATAGTGTCAGCAGTCGACGAAAGGTTACGAACTGTTAACCACTATCCCATCTAGGCAATAATCATGATTGCTTTGCACTTTACGCTTTGACATCACGAGACAGCATTCTGAAATCAATGAATTTTATTTATCGCAAAAAGTTGTAGTAAGACATTGATGAAGAAAAACCAATCAAATTTGCACAGTTCTTTACAAAACCAGCGTTCGAATTCTGGTAGCTATAGTTGACAATAGTTCCCTTCAAAAATCTATCGGTTGGGTTCCTTTCGGATGGTGTGTCTGAGAAAAGCATAAGTATCTCACTCGATTCATCACACGGATAAACCTACAATATCTTTTCGCTAGCATGACTACTCCATATTACTTATTAAAATTGTTTCCGGGGTCGCAGGTAATTACTGGGGAAATTTCCAGTGCGGAGATGTTCCACAAAAGCCAAATCAAATGGCCACTTGGCCACTTGGCCACTTGGTATAAAGTGATGGGTCACTCTGCTGGCTTGTAATGGCAAATTTGCGAGTAGCCATCTTTGCTTTGCCAAGTGTGGTCGTCATTGCTGGGTGAATCCATGACAGCTCCAGTTTACATAATAATGTATGGGACATCTATAGTCTATCGAAGTTTTTACATACAGATACCTAACATAAAAGCGATAATAATAAGAAGAAAAACTTGAGGCACTCGGTTGTTTCTGGCAGAGGAAGCTGCAAAAGAAAAAAAACCCAGATAATTATTATGAGAAACCTTGAGAAAAACAAACTACAATGTTCTATTCTTCAAACCTGGTTAGTCATTATTTGCTATTTGTGTTGTGGAACTTGGGCCATTTGTACGCATTATCATAATTTAGATATCAGGCAATGTAAATTGTGCCATTTCCGTCTCATCGTTTCAAACAAGAACAGTGATATGATCTCCAAGTATAGCACACCGCTTGCCGATGACAGTCGTGGACACACTAAATCACTACTTGACATCCCATCACCTTGAAAACTTGAATCACAGCTGCAGGTATTAGAGCCTTGGCCCAGGCGCTACACGCAGGGGACATATTTGTTTGGCATGAATCACGCAAGAGGAAAACTGTGATCAAGAAGTCAATGAAGCTTCAATTGCCGATCCTGTACTTACCTATACAATGTCGTCCATTTCCAGTGTATCCTTTTCTGCAAAAGCAGCTGTAAGAACCAGGCTCGTTAACACAGCTGGCATGAGCGTCGCAAAGATGAATTCTATCGCTGCACTCATCAACGTCAGTGCATAGACGTCCATTACCATAGAAACCGTCTTTGCATGAACATGAATAAGAACCCACAGTGTTCATACAAGTCGCATGCAAACTGCAGTCATGTGATCCATCCAGACATTCGTCGACATCTCGACAAACTTGACCATCTCCACGAAACCCAGAAATGCAGCTGCATTCATGAGAGCCTCGGGTGTTTGTACATGCGGCGTGTCTGTGGCACTTGTGAGTCCCATCCTCGCATTCATTAATGTCGTGGCAAGACCAGCCATTTCCTTTGAAGCCAGGAAGACAACTACAAGTATAAGAGCCAATAGAATTATTGCAGAGTGCATGAACACTGCAGTTGTGCATATTAGCCTTGCACTCGTCAATATCCTGACAAGACCATCCATTTCCTTTAAAGCCAGGTAGACATTTACAGGTATAAGAGCCAATAGTGTTGTTGCAGAGTGCATGAACACTGCAATTATGCATATTAGTTTTGCACTCGTCAATATCCTGACAAGACCATCCATTTCCTTTAAAGCCAGGAAGACATTTGCAGGCATAAGAGCCAATAGTGTTGTTGCAAAGTGCACGAACACTGCAATTATGCATATTAGCCTTGCACTCATCAATATCCTGACAAGACTTGCCATCCCCATGGAATCCTGGGAGACAACTGCACTGGTAGGAACCAATGGTGTTCTCACATTTGGCAGTAGAAGGGCACGAATGAAGGTCTTGGGATAAGCACTCATTAATGTCTGTAGAAAGTGATGACATACATAATAGCCATGGTTAGACAAAACTTCACTTACGTATCATTTTGGTTTGCTAATGTAATGTGACAAGCGAGGATAATGGAAAAAAAAAATTATTGCAAATAATGTATGCACACAACTAGTATATAGCGAATGTTGTACTTGTAAGTGTTGTTTTGTGTATAAGAAATAAAAAGAAAGAAAAGATGAAGGGCAAGGAAGAATCTCCTATATAGATCTTCTTCCCATTAGAGGTAAGATCACTTTTGACTTCTGCAATCCCAGAAGAGTTTAGAAATAGCCAATCATATGACACTGATTTTTCCCACAACAACAATCCAAGTAACGTGATGTCTAAAAATAGCACGAGTGAGATTACTTGTCTAACTCTTCTGAATGTGATCAATTACAGGCTGGCCTGATAACTGCTAGCAAGGAATCTTTAAGCAATTTGTGATGTGATCATCGTTATCTTGCCTGAATCGATTTTTTTCAACTTTGTCATATAAAACAAATTTCAAAGCCTGGCCTTGCGTTAGAGTAACACAGTCGAACTGAATAGATAAGAGGCCTATTAATAAACTACATAATGGGTCTAAAACACTCTCATACCTCGGCAAACAGAGCCATTGCCTATAAAGCCATTGTTACAAACACAAATGTGACGTTTCTCATCTCTTAGGTCAGCTGTACAGATAGCGTTGGCATGACAAAGGGGCTTCTGCGTACAGTAAAAAGTCAGTGTGCCCAAAATTCTTTTGTCCTTTTCATCTGTTTTGGAAGATGAAATATTAATATCAAAGATAAACAAATTTAAGGTTTCAAGAAACTGCCTTCACTGACACTTTAGTACCCCCGAAACTTATTCTAATGCTCTGTTAATTCATGCAGTGGCTGGATAAAAAAGAAGCTTTTTATATACAGCTCGGCGTTGCATCTTCTGTGCCCTGCCAGATTCCAGGATTGCACGGATGCTACATCCAAGAAGCAGGCAACTTTCTCGATGTCCGAAGGTTTCGAGCTACTCCGGTCGGTCGGCGGCGCACGGTGAAACAAATAATGATCAAAATGAACAAATTTGATAGTTTTACAAACACAAACAGGATTAAAATGACTATAAGCTGCCGCGCATAAGTGACCGCAGAAGATGCTGAGCGAAGCATTTTATTTTTCTTGACTCACTGTCTGTAAGCTTGTCTCATAATTTTAGAGCAGTACTGATCATGCTGGTCGAACACAAGAGGTCTAATGTTAAGTATTTACTAAGTTATATGTTTACCACTGCTGCATATATGTATCTACCTTCCTCATCAGGAGATTTACGAATCTCAAATATGACGACAAGAGACACAGCCAAAACAGTTATTACCAACACGACTGCTCCTGCAATGATCCGTAGTTTCTCCTTGGAGATTGCTTTACTACACTTCATAATCGAATTTCGTTTTATAAAGATTTTGATTCAATGTACTTTTGGTTGCCTTATTATTCTGTATATAGAGAAGACTCACAAATTGAAGCTCAATCCTGTCGATACACAGGACAGAAATGCAACCTAAGCGTTTCCTTGAAATGTCGATTCTCGGAATTCAGAAGGGGGAACCCCCTAATTGTTATGCGGAAACATGTCATTGGTTAGCACTTAAAATATTCAGCTCTCGTCAAGGCAAAATTTAGGCCTTTCATTCTCGGAAAGCACGTGACCTAAGTCAGATCCTGTCGATACACACGACAGAAATAGAAAAGTGTGTCTTAAGAAAGTGTAGATTCTTGGAATTCAGACTGGGAAACCCCTACTTATTTATGCAGAGACACAGCACAGTGACAGCACATATTCGGCACATGTCAGGGCAAATTTAGGGACTTCCCCGAAAGCTTATTCTCGGAAACCATGTGTCGTCTGCATTACCTCATCGTAAAAAGACCTCTCCTCTGCTGTTAGCTTAATTATTTTGAAGATCGGGATTAAAAGAGACTTGGATACATATAGTTACGGTCAACAGTTTGCGTGAAACAGATTAACCTGTGAAATAGGAGGTCAACTGTGTAACAGAAATTGAATTTTTTTCAGGTCAAATCAAGTTTTCTTCCTGATACTCTAGTTATATTATAGAAAGAAACTTTTGCCCCGAGCGACGGCATTCATAGAAGAACCGAAGAAAAATCTTATATGTAACATTAAAATATTCATCTTTCTGCGTTTTGATGCAGGATAAAATAATCATTGACGAAATACTGAGGCGATGACTCACGACTGAAATTCAGGGTATACTATACTGCGGCTGGTGTGTTATTCCACTCACAACACTTTCATTGAGAAAAAGCTGAAAAATAAAATTATCCGGGCGAGAAATGCTTTCACCAACAGTCAAACATGGCCTTTCCTCCAGGTACGTATACTGGTCTACCGATACAAAGCGATGAATTGAAATCTTGAAACACCAATGCCTTCGCATGCAATCATGGATTGCTTAATGCTTTCCGCTTTTGACTACGGCGTGACAGTTTTCTGATATTAATGATGAATTTTATTTGTCACAGAAAAATTGACTTCTGCTATTTTCTAAAGCACTTTTTATGAACATCGCATTTCTTAGACAACGATGCATACGCAAGTTGATCTTAACGAAGCCGCGATCTTTCTGGGAAATTTACACTAAAAAAATGTGACAATATACTGTTTTCGATATATTAAAATTCAGCTTGGCAGTAAGGCCTAGGGGACAAAAACAAAGGAAATTTAACGACATGTTTATTCATATATTTTGTTTGTGTCCTCTAAACCTCATTATCTAGCTGAATTTTAATATATCGAAAGTGGCCTATTCTTTTGATTTTTCTCAATCTGTTCGGACTAATATTTACAAAAATTTAGCACACGTGCTCGAAGTTTCCCAGTCTGCTTATCAGACTGTTGTTCTTGTATAAAGATATAAAACCTAGGAAGGATGTAAAAAACCTATCGATACGCAAACAACAATACGATATTCGAGTTTGATCCAGACATTTATTTTTATTTTCTGAATTCGCAGAATTTAGGTCTTTCATTTGGACGAAACTTTCCCGGTTGGGGAGAGGGGAGGGGGTGGGTGGGCTATGTATCAATTCTGATACTATCTATTTCGTCTTGTAGGGAAGTAAAATACTTGGTTAGGGCTTTCCCGTCACACGAGGGCTAGAGTTGGCCGTAATAATGTCTAACGTTTTACCATCGGTAGTCATTTTAAATTTGATCACTAAAGCGTCCCCGGCCCCAACTCCACTCCCGTGCATGCCATTGTAATATTACTTCGTCTAAAATACCACCCTTTTTTTTCGCCATTTCTCTGCAAATCCGAGCCTTTTTGAGACAGTTAATGGATTTTATTCATCGTACATAGTCTCAGTAAACGTTTCAAAGGGATAAAAGAAATTTACTCTATTTCGTGTTTACTTTGATGCGATATATCAACTGGGTCTCAGATGGTGTTTCCAAGAAAAGCAGGAACTTTCAATTCTTTGTACCATATTAAACGCCTTCCAAACTAAAATGTGGTGTTCCAATTTGATAAAATTCAGAGTAAATACTAAGAACCACTTCAAAAATGGCTACTTTTTCGGTGTAAAATAGAAACCTGTCTCGGAGAAAAGTTATTTTTACGTTGCAGGCTTGGAAGTTCCGTTGGAAATGAGTGCAAAATTGGCCTAAAGTGAAACGTGGAGCTTAGACGGAAGTCTATGATTGCCATTTAATTCCAAAGACGATTTTTGCAATATACTAAGAATCTTAAACTGGTGTTAAAACTCAGAGGAAAAGTTTCCCTGTTTGCAAGGAATTAAAAAATTCTTCCAAGCAATTTCCTATTCTTTATTTGAATTGAAATGAATGTTTAAGTCACGCATAAGACACCAAATGATTTTTTTGAATTTCTTGTCTCGAGAGGTACCTCCATAGAAAACGATTCAAAATTTCTGATCCCCAAACAACACAAGAGAGGATTCAAAATTTCAAATCCCCCAAAGAACACTAGAAAGGGTTCAGAATTTCTGATCTCCCAAAGAACATTAGAAAAGGTTCAGAATTTCTGATCCCCCGAAGAACACTAAAAAGGGTTCAGAATTTCTGATCCCCCAAAGAACACTAGAAAGGGTTCAGAATTTCTGATCCCCCAAAGAACACTAGAAAGGGTTCAGAATTTCTGATCCCCTAAAGAACTCTAGAAAGGGTTCAGAATTTCTGATCCCCTAAAGAACTCTAGAAAGGGTTCAGAATTTCTGATCCCCCAAAGAACACTAGAAAGGGTTCAGAATTTCTGATCCCCCAAAGAACACTAGAAAGGGTTCAGAATTTCTGATCCCCCGAAGAACACTAGAAAGAGTTCAGAATTTCTGATCCCCTAAAGAACTCTAGAAAGGGTTCAGAATTTCTGATCCCCCAAAGAACACAGGAGAAGATTCAGAATTTCTGATCCCCTGCAAAACCAGTGTTACATCCAATGTAGCCACATTAAATCATAACATTGAAGACAGGGTTTAGATCTCGCTGCCTGCCTGAACAATGTCTAATCAAAATATTTTTTCTTGATAACAATATTCAATTAGAAATTTTATACAAATATAGCATAATTCTTAACAGATTCCATACACTCAGATTATACTGAGAGAGTGATGAAGAACAAGTTTCTTCACAGCAGTCTATTAATATAAGTAACTGTAAACATCACACATTGTATTACAATGATCTATGCACTTCAAAATTACAGTAGCTGTAAGTCTAAAAAAACAATATCAAACAGTACCTAAGAGGATAGGAAAGTTCAGAATTGACCAAAAAAGTGAGATTACTCAAACTGCACAACTGTAGGCATAAATGCAGACTCCACTTTCTCTGTCGGAGTTAGCTCACCTTGTGTGAAGGAAAAATTTCTAACAATTTCTGTTTAACATGGAAACAAGGCACCTCACTGTTATCAAACAAAAAGAGCATTCAGGAACACTACAGTACATTACAGGGATGACAATTAAGGACTGCAATTTACATGTACATTTAAATTTGCAGTTGATACATTTAAGTGGGTCGATGTACTCTACATACATGTATACAGTATCCTCCAAAAACCTGTTGTCATATAGCAGCGGCCATGGACTTTAGCTTTGCCCAACATGTTTTTACATCTTCAATCTAACTTTTTGAGTGGGCTACCAGTTCATTCACACTTCAGTTACATAACCAGTTTAACCATGCTCAAAGGAGAAGGGTGTGGGTAAAATTGTTTTTATAAAGACCTGACAGATATGGATGCAAGTATTGTAGCTAATGCTACAAGCAATTCTATTCTTTCTTCTTTAATTTGGCACACTCATCTTGGAGATGTTTCCTGCTAGCTGGCAATAGTTTGCTGTCCTCAGTTAAAGAAGCCCTCCCAAAAACGATCATATCTTATTACTAGTTTATTACTAACTTCATGCTACTTGCAACTATCTCATTCCTGGTTGACGGATGAAAATCTCTATCTTTTTTCTATCCAAGAGGTTTTGTAGATAGAGGATAGCTATCTTTGGCATGGCTTAAAGTTAACTAATATCTATCCATCAGATAGTTAGGAAATGGATAGACTAGCTAAAAACTAGCTTCCTGTATAGATATTCAACAGATACTTAGATGGCCTAGCTATCCACTAACTTGTCTATCCAAAAGCCACCACTACTGTAGTAAGCCAAAAACTAGGCTATCTGAAGACTAGTCCTTATATTGAACAATAAAACACTATCCTATCTGAAACCTACCTCTGCTGT
Organism: Orbicella faveolata; assembly: GCF_042242905.1. NCBI lineage: Eukaryota > Metazoa > Cnidaria > Anthozoa > Scleractinia > Merulinidae > Orbicella > Orbicella faveolata. The sequence goes on along the minus strand of NW_028301536.1, from coordinate 36,988,409 downwards.
AGTTAGTACAAAGATAGCCTATCTGAAAACTACCCATCACTCATATCGCACTGTGATAACCTACCCAAAAGCCAGAGATAGTAAAAAGATAGCAGCCAATCTAAAAATTATCCATCACTCATGTACACGTAGCACTTTAATATTAACCTAGCCAAAAGCTTTCTTAGACACAGGTGGTGAAAATATAGCTAACTATTGAAAACTCTTCATTACTCATTTATATTGAACTTTGATACCTGCTCTTCAAATCCTAAACCTAAGTGAAATCTCTGTATTTACATAGGAAAATGTATAAATAACTCATAGTTTTATTTAAACCTGCTACAGTTGTACATTAAAATTTAATACCAAAAACTAGGCACATCCAGATGCAAAAGGAGGACAAAATCTGGCTGGAAATGAGTTTCCATTATGTTGCGATTTATCACAAAACTTACTTAAATTTAACATATATCTTTCAAAAATCTTGTTTGAAACACTTCTCAGCTACTTAAATTGGAGTCTAGTAAATGTTTACATTCTTCAGTAAATTTTCATGAAATGTAAACAGATTTCGTGACCGGAAAAGCACAAAATATTCTTGAAATGAATTTCAAATTTCAATTACATTAATTTCTTCATGAAAGTATTTTTTTCAATTAATTTTATCCATGAATCATGTGTTTTTCAAATTATGGTAAGCTTTATGTACAAATTTCTGGAAGTGGTTAAAAGTAATCTTCCATAACCTAGCTGTGAATTACATCTGCTGTTCTAAATAACCTCTATTTGCATAACGAAATGCCAAATTATAAAAAAACCTTTGAAATACTGCCCAATTAAAGAGAACTTCAACCACCCTAATGAAAATAACATCAGTCTTTTGCAATTCAAGTAATAAGTGGGAAACAAAAGGTCTTGATAATGTAATATGCACATCTAACATAACCTCAAGAGTACCACCATCAACCTGAAAATCAAAAAGGTGAAGGGTGTTGCTTTTTGATATCTTGTGTTTTAGTTGTTGTATAATAAATACATGTATGCCCACTTGATCCTAGACAAGATATACACTAGCTATATGAAGTATATGTAAACTACATGAGAGAGCTCGCATTTATTGCACTTATTGTACTTTTACAATGAATGATTTTCCCAACGCGAAATTGTTTGTATATTGTTGTGTTGAATACAGTTGCTTTCATAACTCCTTTAGGAAATGAACATTTGCATTCACGAAATCAACAAGACTTAACAGTGTGTTAAAGCATCTGCATCTTCTGTAATCTTCCACGATCAATTTAACCGGCCAGAACGTTTCCAGTATTTCAAGAACCTTCACAAATTATGCAAGAAAATCAGTTTACCTTGGAAAGCTGCAGGGACCACAAGCTTTCTGTAAACCTGACGAGTGTAAGAGAAACCGCCAGCTGCTGGCAAATAGTTTGATTGCCACACTGTTTTGCCGACGAAACTTCATACTTTTCCACCTTTACTGGGATTTGACTCAACTGGAATAACAACGGACATCTGTAAACAATTTGTGACTGCTTTCCAACGTAGAGCAAGGCTATAAAATAACAGAGAGCTTTGTTATCGAATCCTAACAACATTCACCACGATCTTTGCCCGCCATTTTGCTGTTTCCAACCGATCCCATAATCCTTCGGTGAATCTGATAAATGAATACTTTTGACCAGCAGATTCCCTTTCCAAAGGAGTCAGTTATTTGCGCGCAATTTCGAATCCAACATTGTCAATAGCAGCAAGAAACATGGAATGATTTGTCCAAGTTCAAATGAGTATCTTGATTGCTTCGGTGAAAGAAAGGAAAGTCGCAGAAAAGTAAGTATATCATAATTGTTGCTCAACATTAAAGTTAGCTGCTCAATCTTTGAATCGAAATCAATGTTGTGGCTGAAGAAATTTCGTTGTTATATTTATTTCGCGATCACTGAAACACAAGAAAAACGTTTGTTCTCCTGATTTTATTAGCACCCGTAACGAGGAAACTATTCACACACATTTCCTATGTATGAAATGCTTGCATAATAGCTTGTTAGTGTGCTTTTTGAAGAGGTAACTTAAAGTTTACACTGAATTGATTTGAAGCTACAGATCACGCTCGATACACTTCACTACCGCATTGCCTACATACTGCTCTTTATTCTTTACAAAAGAATACACTCCCGATCAATTGATTAATGAAAAACAATGTTAATTCTATCGCTATTTATAAAAATATTTAGCTTCAATTGCTTCATTGCAGAGCAGAGGGAAAAAAAAGGCAAGAATAGCGGCCGTCAATCCGAAACGAACACATTAAAGCAGAAAACGGAGGTGGCCCAGACGGCAGCTGAGTCCTGATTAAAATTCTTGTTATCTTTGATGTGAACTTTAAATAACAGCTTGTAATTCTAGAGCCTAAATTCATATCTTTTTGAATTGAAAATAAAACCTTTCACTGTCCGGCATGAAACTGCAATTTTTGTCTCGATCCTTTGGCGTGGTTTTAAATCGTTATAAATAATGACCTATCTGTGAATATTTCATTTGTGTACTTTTCTGATGCCCTTTGCTCTGTGATCCATTTTGTCTGTAATGTGTTTAAAGTTACTATCCAATCGTTACTTTTTAGCTATCAGACATCTAGTTAATTTCTTGTGAATTATAAATAGACGGCTATTTCTGTCCTGTCACCTGATAAGGGGGATCAGAAATTCTGAATCCTTTTAAGAATTATAGGTAGATGACCGTTTTGTTCTGATAAGTTATGCACTGGGGGATCAGAATTTTTGAATCCCTTTAAGTCATGTGGGATCAGAAATTCTGAATTGTTGTAGAATTATAAATCGACAGCTCTTTCTATCATGTCAGCAGATTTGGTGGGGGAGGGGGATCAGAAATTCGCAATACTTTTAGAACCATGAACAGATAGCCGTTTTTGTCCCGTGAAGTGATGGGGATCAGAAATTCTGAATGCATTTAGAATTATAAGTAGATGACTGTTTTGCTCTGACGGGTTGTGGACTGGGGATCAGTTTTTTGAATCTATTAAAGTCTTGGGGGATCAGAAATTCTGAATCCTTTTAGAATCATAGATAGATGACCGTTTTATTCTGATAAGTTGTGGGCCGGGAGATCAGAAAATCTTAATCTCTCAAAAAAGGAAAGCGCGATGGGTGCACGATCTTTTTTACATTAAATTGTACATTTTGGTGAAATTGGATGTATTGTCCCTGGCGGACTCAACTGAACACTTCTTTTTCTCCTTCCAATAAGCCAAAACCTTTCGGAAACACAAACTTTTTCCGCATCAAATACCAGTACCCTTCGGAATTGTTCCAAATTGGAATGCCACATTTTAGTTTGGAAGGCGTTATTAATTAACATGGGACTGAAAGTGCATAGAACAGTAGTGATACAGAAATACAACCGCACTTTTCTAAGCCTTTTACAAAGCTTATAACCTAATAAAACTAAACAACTGCTTTCCTGGATATTACAGAATGATAATATTATACGGTATGCCAAGCAATTTCTAACTGTTCCAACCAGGTGAAAGTTTCACAGATCATTTCGCTACTTTGTCATCCAATTTTAAATGTTGCGATTGTCCTCTGGGTCTAGTAGTGTTGTAAGTAATTACTGAGAGAATTTCCAGTACGGAGATGAGCCTCGTAAGCCTCCAGCCAAATCAAACCTTTCATGGTCACTTGGTATAGCGTGTTGTCATCTGTCCACTCTGCTGGCTTGTAATGACAAATCTGCGTGCAGCCATCTTTGCTTCCCCAAGTGTGGTCGTCATCGTTTGGAAAATTCATCACGGTCCCGTTACGTTTCACCAAGCAATGGGAAGGGTTGCAAACGACCATTTGAGGGCATGCATTAGGGAAGTCGACTGGAATATAAATCCTCAAGGTGTACTCTCTGTTACTGGAGCATGTTACTCTAATTTCAACTCTGGTGTTACCAGTAGGATCGATCCAAGTCGCACGGTTTCCGCGAAAATACTGCTCAAGCAACTGTTTCTCGTATCCAAGCCTCGTTTGTTGAGATGCTGACCAAGGCATGATGCGAATATAGTACTGAACGCCTCGGTGAGAGCGACGGAGAACACAATACTGAACGCTTCGGTGAGAGCGACGGTGATACGAGAGCTCTTGTACTGGTTTTGGTTTCCACGGAAAACTAATTTCCCGGAAACAAAATAGCACCTGCGTGTACGGCATTACGCGGAAACCATAGCAACAGGGTCAAAATTATTCTTCAATGCGTAACGCAAAGGGTGTGTAATGATCGAGCTAGGTGATATATGTATCCAATGCATAAAAAATCAGGCTAAAACGCCTCCTATCAAACAAAACTTGGCAGAGGAAAAAAAAAGTTTCTCTCAGGGTAACATTGTAAAAAATTGGCTCTATTTAGTTTCAACATCTTTATAAGCCAAGCGCAAATTTTTGCGCTTTATAATCTCTGATAGGAGGTACTACACCCGCTTTCAGTGTTACGTGCATAGGCGAAATCTTTCGACTTGCCATCTTTTAACATGCTATGTAACCTGGGCTTAAGTCAAAAATGGCATGTGAGCACAACGGTCGAAAGATGTCGCCTATGCACGTAACACTGAAAGCGGGTGTAAGCTGATTCTGAATGACCTTAGCAAACCAAACCTTGAGAGACAAGGGGAGGGGTGGCGGTAGGCTATTTTAAAAGTAAAAGGGTTTTGGGTTCGGAGAACCCATTGGAATGTTCTCCTATCTTGAAACTGACAAATGTTTCACCTGTCAAAGTAATAGTAAGCTCGTGGAAATCTTACTTCGTCTGAGTTGCCTTAGAGGCAAAAACAGACACCTGGGTGGTTGTCTCCCACAAACAGATTGACAACCTCTACCATGTCTACGCCATTTTCCAATTAGTTGTGGACATGCAGAAGCATCAAGTGCTTAAGCATGGCCTTTCTTATCGGTCAAGCAGGAACAGTTGAAGATGACACTGTTCGACAACTGAGGGAAACCATCATCAGTGGATGTTCTGACACGAAGAGAGAAGTCCTCACGTCTCCATACGTATTTTCTAGTTAGAGATAAGCTATCAGGACTAGATGATCTAATCTTCAAAGGTCAGCGCGGTGTCACTCCCTTGAGTCTGCGCACAAGAATAAATGGGGAAATGCATGGAACCCACACAGGGATTCAAAGTTGTCTCCGATGGGAAAAGAGAGACCGTGTATAGGCCAGGACTGAATTCTGACCTAACTGACCACAATTCCAAGAGCGATATCTGTTCATTCTACCCATCAAAGCAAGGGAACTTTTCATCTGTCATGAGGTTGCTGGATCGACCTTGGCAACAGATTGGCGCAGATGTTTTCACACTTGATGGTACAGATTACCTCTGTGTGGTTGACTACTGTTCAAGTTACTTTGAAGTAAATAGAATATAGAAATCAAGACCGTAGAGGGGATCATGCCAAAATACTCCGTAAACAGTTTTCAGTCCGAACAATGAATCCCAAACCAGCTAATCAGCGACAACATGCCATTAAATTTTCAAGAATTCAAGGAATTCGCAGCACGCTTCGAGTCAGTGAAGTCATCACAAGTTCACCTAGCTATGCCTAGAGCAATGGCATGGCTGAAAATGCCATCACCGAAGGGAGCAAAATCCAAACGCCGTCTGAGAGGTGATACATAGAGGGAGCGGGAGTAATTTAAGGAACGAGTACTTTTGAGACCAAGTTGACGCTCGTTCTTACGAAGTCTGCAGAACAGAAGATGGTAGACTGCACAGAAGAGACGTCCGAACCATGGAACCATTTGAAACTAGTTCAGTTGAACCACATCATCTCTCAGGGTGCACCAAAAAGAACCCAGACAACAGGTGTCAACCAGTCCAAGCCAACTGTGTTGTTCGGCCCGAACAAACAGAACCCGCAACAGTTTCCGAAAGTCAGGAGCAACCATAACGCCCAGTTAAACCAGTAGTTGTGACCAGGATCGGACGAGCTTCAAGTCTAGCCACAGTATTTACAGGACTTTGCTACGGTTAAATATAGACTTAAACATTTCCGTCTACCTAAGTTGTTTCACTGTTATCGGGCAAAGTTCAAGTTCAACTGAGTTAGCAGACCATTATTTAGTTTTCAGTAACTCCTTATTACAAAGTTTGAAGTTCATCTTGGAAAACTTGTATGTCAAAAGTTCACTCAGTTTGTCTTTCTGAAGAAAAGGAAAGGTGTGACGCCATGCATTAAGTCACGTGACATTTTGTGCTAGCCGTGTAGAATTAAACATGGACTTGTTATTGTTCCCATGTGGGCCGTTTGTCGTATTTATTACCTCTCCTTTGCGCTCTCTTAAAGCGTAACGTCACGTAAAGGAAATTAATTGTGGGCTGAAACTGAAAGGAAAAATACATTAGAAAGGATCGTAAAACATTGTGAATGAAGTACACTCTTCAAAACGGAAATCAATGAATATTTATAAATATATGGTATAAATGTGTATTAAAAGCAAATGAAATTAGTTATAAGATACAACAGATCGTGAGTCAAACTATGTCAAGTATGAAAGGAATCTTAACAAAAACCGACAATGTTTTGTTTAGCTTATTGATTTTTGCTTTTACTCAGTTCTTGGCTCAAGGCTTGTGTATTTAGGTGAGACCTGGGATCCATCGAGCGGCTTTTTAAAACTCTCCGTACAAAACAACGGCATGAATTCATCATTTTCATATATGGCGAGTCTATGCGTCTTGCTGGGCACATTCGAGTACTCTTCTCGCCTCTCTCTACCAGCCGGAGCAGCTGTAGCTACTTCTTCCATCTACAAGTGTAGAATAAAATGGCGGAAATCCTCCTTGCGGAATTTTTGTTACTGCTTCAGGCCTCTGCAAGATGAAATATTATTTTCAACTTTTATATGGTTTTACTTTTGGGAGCAAAAAATTGGGCCCTTCACTGTGCTTACGTATTCAAACTTGACACCATGTCAAACACAAAATCATGCTTGTGGCAGGGGTTAGAACAACATGCAAACCACGTAAATAAGATATTTAAATTTATTAGTAGGGAGCCAGTTTTATTTAGACCGCGATGAATTAACACTACAAAAGTTTATTACATAAAATATAACTCTTTTAGCACTGTCCACAACAATAACAAACTAATTTAACTTCTCATCAGGAATAATTTACTTCTTTGTAGTGGTGGTGATGTCTTGGGCAAGTGATGCTTCGAGCTCCTTCGCCTTTTCTCTCAAATAAGGCGCTGCTTTGCATCCTTTGTCTTCAACCAAATCTCTGATGTTGAAGCCCAGATCCACAGCATCCCACACTAAAAACACAGAACTAACACCAATAATCATTTCTCCAGCAGCTTTTGCACCCATCTTTGCCCCAGCCTTTTCAATGGTACTTGCGCCTCCTTTTACTCCAGCTGTTGCTCCTTCTGTGGCACCAGCCAGAATTTTGGGCGCGTTGTTAAGTAGCGCACCAGCTGCAGTTTCAACATCGGTTATGGTTGCTGCCCCCGCACCAGCCTTAGTGGCTACCTCCGAAGCGGTCTTAATTGCAGCTTCAGCACAAATTTTCAAAATAATATATGCGCTTATACGTTCGTTTATAAGCACACTTTGTATTAGCTGAACAACAATGTGACTCTGCCCAAACAACTGAACAGCTAGCCGCGCAACAAAACATTAATGCAATAAATCTTTCATTTTTTTCCATTCATGAATTTGTTCCTTAACTGTCTTCGTCAATTCGTCAGCACCTTGTAAAGCTTTCTCTGCTTCTTGTAGCTTAGGAGAGTTGATAGCAGCCTCTGCGGCCGCTGTTCCAAGATTTGCTCCAGTACCAGCAGCTCCAAGCGAAATCCCGAATATCAATAAGAGTGAGGTAGCATCCGCTGTCAAAACTCTCGCGATGCCCCCTCCAATGGTTAACAAGCCTCCCAATATCCCAGCGTTGTTCCCTGTGATGGACGCTATTTTAGAATCTCGCCACACCTTATCGAGATAATTAGCCGTGTCATAAAGGTGTTCAATGGCCTTCTGTTTGGCAAGGTTCATGTCTTTCACTTTCGCTGTGAACCCTTTTAATTCTTCCTCAAGTTCTTGCTTTTGTGCCGTAGATAAACTTCGGTTGGAAAACGGCATATTGGTCTCCGCAATAACACACTGCTTGTTTACGTCTAAAATAATAATAATAATAATAATAATAATAATAATAATAATAATAATAATAATGATAATAATGTTTATTAGTGGCTTATAAAACATTAAAACTGTAAAAATTCTTAGGACAATATATATGTCAGGGAAATACTAACTTACAAACTAATAATAATGATAATAATAATAATAATAATAATAATAATAATCGCATAATAATAATAATAGTCGCATACACAAAAAGACAGAAGAGCCTGCTTGGAAAGCAAAAATTAAGAAAGAGATCCAAAAAAAGCGAAGTGACCTTTCGATTCTGACGGAAATACAGAACGGTTCAAACATCAGGGAGAGAAAAAGGAAAGAGATTGAGAAACGCTACGACATCAAAAAACCTGGGGATGTGCCAATTATCAAAGAAAAATTGAAACAACAAATACAAGCTAAGGCGCAAAGGATAAAGAGATTTGAAAAAAGAAACAAACATTTCCGGCAAAATAAGATCTTCAAAGAGGACGGCAAAAAGTTCTACCGTGAACTGGGAAAGAAAAAGATTGGTGTGGATGAACCACCGCAGCCGGAAGAAGTTTTGGATTTCTGGAGTAACATCTGGGAGAAAGAAAAATCACATAACAAAGACTCTGCATGGATAAAAGGGCAAGAAGACCTGCACAAAGACCTTAAGGCCCAATCATGGACTGCAATAAATGTCGAAGAGACCACCTGTGCTATCAACAAAAGCAGCAACTGGAAATCACCTGGAAAGGATAAAGTTTCTAATTTCTGGCTTAAACATCTTGTCAGCTTACATGAAGACCTAGCAAAAGCTTACACAAAGGTTATTGAACACCCCGAAGAAACACCAGAATGGCTTACTGAAGGTATTACATATCTACTACCAAAAACAGAAGAAACAAAAAACCCAAAGAATTATAGACCGATTACTTGTCTTCCTACGATGTATAAGATTCTGACATCCATCACAGCAGAACGAACATACACTTTCTTGAATGAACACCAGCTCCTACCATCAGAGCAGAAAGGTTGTAAGAGAGGGAGCTACGGATGCAAAGACCAACTCCTGATAAACAAGATGATTCTGGAGGACTGTAAGACCAAGAAAAAGAACCTATCCACAGCCTGGATAGACTATAAGAAAGCATTTGATAGTGTACCTCACACGTGGATAATAAAGTGCATGGAAATCTATAAGATCTGCCCTGTGACTGTCAACTTTATCGCAGAAAGCATGAAATGTGTGAAGACAACGTTACACCTCAACCACGCTGAAGGGTCAATAACATCAAGGCCTATCAATATCAAAAGTGGAATCTTTCAAGGAGACTCTCTCTCTCCACTCCTGTTCTGTCTTGCCCTTGCTCCACTGAGCTCATTACTAAAGGCAACCGCTTATGGATATGAAGCCCAGGGTAGAACAATCAGCCACCTCTTTTATATGGACGACCTAAAAACATATGCAAAAAGTGACAGCCAGCAAACCGACCTACTCAATATTGTAAAGACATTCAGCAATAATATCAAGATGGAATTCGGGCTGGACAAATGCGCTAAAGCCACATTCAAAAGAGGAAAGCTGACAGAAACGTCCGATTTACAACTTGACATTGACACCTGTATCAAGGAACTAGACCAAGAGAACACATATAAATACCTTGGCGTGGATGAAGGCGATGGTATACAGCATGCCAAGATGAAAGAAAGAGTGAGGAAGGAATACTACCGCAGTGTGAGGATGGTCCTAAAAACGGAGCTCAATGCTGCCAATAGATTTGAGGCAATCAACACCTTAGCTATCCCAGTGGTGACCTACAGTTTTAACATAATCGACTGGAAGATGAGTGAAATCAAGAGGTTAGACACAAAAACAAGAAAACTACTCACCCTATCAAAAATGCATCACACAAAAGCAGATGTAGACAGACTCTACCTCCCAAGAAATGCTGGTGGTAGGGGTCTTATCCAATTAGAAGCCTCCTACAAAACAACCACGATAGGGCTCGATACATACCTAAAGAACACTGATGATGCCCTAATCGAACTAGTGCAAGAACATGATGGCAGAAAGAAATTGTACTCTATACAAAGGCAAGCAGAACAATTCAAACAAGAACTAGACCTAACAATACCAGATAAACAAGCAGAAGAAACAACCACCAAATATGCAAAGAGAACCAAACAAATGGCACGAAATAAGACCCAAGAAAAATTAACAAAGCAGTGGGAGAACAAAGCCCTACATGGAAGATACCCAAAGAGAATAAAGGAGGCAGATGTTGACCACCACAAAACCAACCAGTGGCTCAAAAGCAGTGGACTGAAGGCAGAAACGGAAGGATTCATAATCGCAGCCCAAGACCAAAGCCTAGCTACCAGATCATACCATGCCAGCATTATCAAAGACGGTACTAGCCCCCTATGCAGGATGTGTAACAAATACGACGAAACAATTGACCATATCGTGTCTGGGTGTCCTGAACTTGCGAAAACAGAATATACCCACAGACACGATAAAACAGCCGCGTATATACATTGGAAAGTCTGTCACAACTATAATATAAAGACATCAGAAAAGTGGTATGACCATGAGCCGCAAACAGTTACCGAAAACGAGGATGTCACGATATTATGGGACATGCCAATACACACAGACAGGAAAATAACAGCCAACAGACCCGATATAGTGATTAAAGACCACAAAACGAAAACCTGTAAATTTATTGACATGGCAGTACCATATGCATCAGACAGAAACACATCCGTGAAAGTCAGTGAAAAACTATCCAAATATAAGGACTTGGAAATCGAAACAAGCCGAATGTGGGGCATGAGAACGGAAACGATACCAGTTATCATTGGAGCACTTGAAGCTATCAAAAAGGGACTAGAAACTTATCTTGGAAGAATTCCCGGCCAATTTAGCATCAGTGAACTACAAAAGATAACCTTGCTAGGTACAGCGCACATTTTGAGGAGGGTGCTATCAAGCTAAAAACTGGCTATCCCCTAGTGCCCCAGGACCATGGTTTGGTCTCGGCCCTAAGGACTCTAAGCAAACACTACGTGAGGACGATAATAATAATAATAATAATAATAATAATAATAATAATAATAATAATAATAATAAATATATGGTCATTACATAAGTGCGAAGTTTTTAGATTCCGTGACTACTGCTTCATGTAAATGTAGCTATACGTATGGGTTATAGCTGGTTTTCACATGACGTCACTAAAATTCAAACTACAGAACTATTGATCTTCCTGAGATTTTACTTTAGTGATGTATAAGAGCAGCTGAAAACTAATTTTCATGCAAATTTTCGCTCCGAATGGGTTCTTGGTTTTGTGATACACTACGCTTGAATTTCTAAGCTTTTGCGTAACTCGGCATTTACATGACGGCCTAGAGGGCTGTCATGATGGTTAAAAAAAGTGGCTTATTTCGGGAAATTTGGCTATCTGAACAGTTTATGTCTTAGAAAAAGGGCTATCTTTAAAACAAGGAACGGGGAATCGGGGAATGGGAATGGGAATGGGAATGGGGAACGGAGAACGGGGAACGGGGAACGGGGAATCTTTAAAATGGGGATCTTTAAAAGCGGGAATCTTTAAAATGGGGAATCTTTAAAAGCGGGAATCTTTAAAACGGGGAATCTTTAAAAGCGGGAATCTTTAAAATGAGGAATCTTTAAAAGCGGGAATCTTTAAAATGGGGAATCTTTAAAAGCGGGAATCTTTAAAATGGGGAATCTTTAAAAGCGGGAATCTTTAAAATGGGTAATCTTTAAAAGCGGGAATCTTTAAAATGGGGAATCTTTAAAAGCGGGAATCTTTAAAAGCGGGAATCTTTAAAATGGGGAATCTTTAAAAGCGGGAATCTTTAAAATGGGGAATCTTTAAAAGCGGGAATCTTTAAAATGGGGAATCTTTAAAAGCGGGAATCTTTAAAATGAAGAATCTTTAAAACGGGGAATCTTTAAAAGCGGGAATCTTTAAAATGGGGAATCTTTAAAAGCGGGAATCTTTAAAATGGGGAATCTTTAAAAGCGGGAATCTTTAAAACGGGGAATCTTTAAAATCGGGAATCTTTAAAATGGGGAATCTTTAAAAGCGGGAATCTTTAAAACGGGGAATCTTTAAAAGCGGGAATCTTTAAAACGGGGAATCTTTAAAACGGGGAATCTTTAAAAGCGGGAATCTTTAAAAATGGGGAATCTTTAAAAGCGGGAATCTTTAAAATGGGGAATCTTTAAAAGCGGGAATCTTTAAAAGCGGGAATCTTTAAAAGTGGGAATCTTTAAAAGCGGGAATCTTTAAAGTGGGGAATATTTAATAGCGTTAATCTTTACTGAAAAGTGAACGAGAATCTCTCAGTTTCCCACCGGAAGCTATTTATTCTCTCACATGTATCAACTCAACAGGTACAGAGACAGTTGTGGAATTTATTCATTTTAATTTTACTGCACGCTATTAAAGCACATCGATTTCGCGGGATAGTGGAGCGGTTCAAATCTCGATTCTCACTCTGAGATCCGCTAGACCGTCCAAAGAATCTAACCGCCTGGATTTATCTTAACTCCGGACTGTGACTTTTAGTTTCGCAGCGATGGATATTTGTCGTAGCCTTATCATGTGCTAATGGAAGGACTTACGACTTAAAGACAAATATATGGCAGGGAAAACACGTTTTTGATTGTTTAATCGATAAATCAACAGTCCCCTCAGATGACGTCGCTAAAATTCAAACTACAAAACTATTAATCATCCTGAGATTTTACTTTCATGATGTGTAAGAGCAGCTGAAAACTAATAGTCATAGAAATTTTTGCTCCAAGTGGGTTCTTGGTTTTGTAATAGACTGCGCTTGAACTTCTAATCTTTTGCGTGACGCGGCATTTACATGACGGGCAAGAAAGCTGTCATGTTGGTTAAAAGAGTGACTTATTTCGGGGAATTTGGCTATCTGAACAGTTCATGTATTAGAAAAAGAATTATTTTTAAAATGTTTTTGAGTTCTTGAAGAGATAAATTCACGCTTTTGTAGCAAAACGCATTGACAGATGTTTCTGTTGGTTTCCGGCCGCCATCCGGATGGGCGCCAGCATGGCGTCTCCATCAAAATCTCTATAAATTTGGGTAAAAAAATTCTCCGCATGTCTTGCGTAAGAAACATTGCTGTGACCTGAATCTTAGCTAGAGTCATTGCATATTTACCTTCTTTCTCTTCAAGATTCTGGACTTTATCATTTGAACTGTTTTGATTTTGATTTTGTTTATTTTGAATGGCATGACTCTGAAAACCGGCAATAAAGCAATTCGATGCTCGATGCCCGAACGATGTGACGGCGAATTTCGCGTATAATCCGTCATTGCGTGCTCAATGATACCTCTTTCTACGCCATGCAGTCATGCGAAGACAATTTCAAAGTGCCCATTGCATTCACTTTAAAGAAGAAAGAATCGGTCGCTTTGAAGGTCTTCCACAGTTTAAGTGGAATGATCTCGGCGAACAAGATGTGATAGGGGAAGGGTCGTTTGAAGCCGTTTTTATCACAAAAACCAGGAACAAGGACGGAAAGTCAAAACAGTGGTTGACAAGAAATCACCCGCTCTTAATAAAGATTCCCCATTTAAAAGATTCCCGCTTTTAACGATTCCCCATTTTAAAGGTTCCCGCTTTTAAAGATTCCCGCTTTTAAAGATTCCCCATTTTAAAGATTCCCGCTTTTAAAGATTCCCCGTTTTAAAGATTCCCGCTTTTAAAGATTCCCGCTTTTAAAGATTCCCCATTTTAAAGATTCCCGCTTTTAAAGATTCCCCGTTTTAAAGATTCCCGCTTTTAAAGATTCCCCATTTTAAAGATTCCCGCTTTTAAAGATTCCCCGTTTTAAAGATTCCCGCTTTTAAAGATTCCCCATTTTAAAGATTCCCGCTTTTAAAGATTCCCCATTTTAAAGATTCCCGCTTTTAAAGATTCCCCATTTTAAAGATTCCCGCTTTCAAAGATTCCCCGTTTTAAAGATTCCCGCTTTTAAAGATTCCCCGTTTTAAAGATTCCCCATTTTAAAGATTCCCGCTTTTAAAGATTCCCCGTTTTAAAGATTCCCGCTTTTAAAGATTCCCCATTTTAAAGATTCCCGCTTTTAAAGATTCCCCATTTTAAAGATTCCCCATTTTAAAGATTCCCCGTTCCCCGTTCCCCATTCCCGTTCCCCATTCCCATTCCCCCATTCCCCGTTCCCCCATTCCCCGTTCCCCGTTTTAAAGATAGCCATTTAAAACGTAGAGCTTTGGCGTGTAAACAGAAAATAATTGGGAAAGCGTTGTCGAAAGCGTTATCGCGCCTGAATTAATATTCTTTGCGAATATCGCGAAATTGTTAACTGCCAAACACGAGCAAGAAAACAACCGTAAACAATTTGCCTCATGGGAGAGATGTGATGGCCGTTTTCCCAACAGGCCTTCGCCAAAGCATGATTTTTACCGTGTCTCACTGTTTGCACTCCCCAGACAAGAATTCTCGTCTACGAGAACAGTATCGTTGTTATTTCGCGGTTAAAGAACATCATCGACGACCAAATTTCAGAAATATTATCGCTGAACTTCACAACAATGGAATTGTCGTCTGATGTTTTATGTCCTTTTGTTGTTTGAGGACTTCGATCGCGGCTTGCTTCACTTTCTGCAAATTAGGAAGTTCAAAAGCGTTTCATATCTTACGTACACAGGCATGGCACAAACGATCAGATGATGTGTCCGATCTTTCTATTTCTAGACCAATTTCAGATTTCTTACAGTGACATTTTGAAATCCTTCGCCCTAAGAGACTTTGAAAAGGTTTTGAATGGAAATGTTTAAACTCTCCGAATTTGATATTGAGCTCTACAGTTATTATTTACGCTTCTCTCGATTCCTCCGTTGACAGGTTTTGCCCTTCGCGGCCATCG
This sequence comes from Orbicella faveolata, assembly GCF_042242905.1. Classification (NCBI taxonomy): domain Eukaryota; kingdom Metazoa; phylum Cnidaria; class Anthozoa; order Scleractinia; family Merulinidae; genus Orbicella; species Orbicella faveolata. Next base: position 36,973,292 of record NW_028301536.1, on the reverse strand, counting down.
AGCAAACACCGCATAGCCGTAGCATCGTATAGTTTTGTTTTGATAGACTCTACAGTATCACCAGAGTATCACAGTGACGTTTTCCTGCCAAGTTGACTGGAAGTTTCTTATTACGATCTATGCTCTGATCAGCTGTGTTAATACGATTCACAAAACATGTCATCGGGTTGTCAAAATATGTAACAGGGGGCGGCAATAAAAAAAACGGGCAAACCAGGCAGGCGGTTCCTCGCGCTCAAATTGCTTAGAAGCTACGCAGGCTACTTGTGCGACGACCTTAAATATCGCGGGATATTGTCTTCCGCTGAAAAACGACTTTGTTGCGGCTTTGAATCATGTGCAGTTTTGAGCCTCATATTCTCTAAAACAGCTAAACTAAAATTTTTACTTTACCTGCCCGAAACTAAAGGTTAAATCAGAAATGAGAAAACTATAGGGTAAATGTAAGAGCCATTTTTGAAGGAAGAAAAAGCGATCGCAACGCGTTTTCGAGACTGATACAAATGATTCCCTTGCTTCTCTTGCGGTTTCATCTCACATCTGATTAGTGGCTACACGATCGACACTTCAAATCAAAGTGGCTTTTTTGTGTCATTTCCTCAGAGGAGAGATGGTATTGTTTTGGTTTCAGAATGAACTAGCCACATACAGTGTGGCGACAGCATCCGATCAGAGTACTAAACTACACAAACGACACACTTGCGAACACGCTAAATTAATCGTGGCGAACACAAAGAATTCGGGTGATTAGTCGTGATCAATTAGTCGTGATTTAGTGATTAATCGTGGCGAGTGATTAGTGGCTATACGATAATTGACACATCAAACCAAAGTGTTTTTTTTTGTGTCATTTCTAGACTGCAAAACAGTCGTATTTTTTGCGAACGCGAGAGACGGTCAATATTCGAACGAAAGGTCTGAAGCGAGTGTAAAAACGGTGAGGGAGAATGGGGAGAGTCGCTAGCCTCAAACGCCCCACGGACGTGTGAGGCTCGCGCGCTTCACACGCGAGGGTCGCGCTTACGGCGCTTCGCGCCTTCCGAAAACGCCCGAAAACGACTGTTTTGCAGTCTATGTCATTTCCTCAGAGGAGAGATAGTATTGTTTTGGTTTCAGAATGAACTACATATATACAACGTGGCGATAGCATCCGAGCAGAGTAAACTACACAAACGATTCACCGGCGATCACACTAAATTGATCGTCTCGAACACAAAAGAGTATTAAAATGTATCACAAATTGAAAGTTTTAATGACTGACTGAAGTGATGCTTAGCTACACTGCGAACAATGGACAGACCACTTTCTTGTAATAAGCATATCTCGTGTTTGTCGCTTTGTTTGTACATATCTATTCTGTGAATTTTTCACACTTGCTTCCTTTATGTAATCTTATACATTCGCGCAACTTCCATCATTTCTCAAAGGCGGCACACTGGTGAAAATTTAACCAGTTAACCAGTTTAACCAATCATAGTTCTGATTTTCAAGGCTACCCACGCGATCAGGCTTTAGAGGTCATGTGGTATCGTAAAGGCCTATAAACATTCGTTTGTTAGCTGAGAAGCTAGAGACATGTTGAATTCTAATGATGTGAAGTTTATATGAAATAATTCATATATGAACTGCGGTTGTAGATGAAAGTGAAGAATGATCATCGCAGTAAATTTTCCAATTTAAGCAATTGGAAAGAAGAAGCCTGAAAAAATCGATAAGCATAATGGCGGCAGGACACGCGGAGACGAGCTTCGTAACGTTCATCACTTTCTTACTTCTACTTTCGGTCTATTTCGTCGAGTCACCTAATAACCGTTTAAAGAACTCTTATAAAGGTATCAATCAACGAGATAAGCTTCTCATCTACGACGATGTCGGATTAAATGCAAACTTTGCTGTTGGAGTCGTATCTCTCAAGCGCTAGAAGAAGACTTCGCTGTCTTGGGCGATCTTTCGCTTTGTCTTCGACACCACACTCCACAGACCAACGCTGTAGGTTTAATCCCCTACGGCTCAAGTTGTGTGGCGATATTCAACCAAACCCTGGCCCGATTAAATATCCTTGTAAAGAATCCCGGCGTGATCAATCGATGACAATCGATCATCGGAAACCAATCGATCAATCGCTATCAATCGATAACAATTAGTTAATTGTTATCGATTGCTATCGGCCAATCGATGACCAATCGATAATAACAAGCTCGAGTCCTTACTAGAAATACTTGGCTTGTATCTTGATATTTTAACCTATTTTTATGTAGTCACGTCAATACGGGCCATAATGTGTCTGGTAGGGTCAGTCTATTTCTTACTTGTTCTGACTCGCGTCTTGAGATTGTTATTTGCAAGCTTCATGTTCGCAAGTATTAATCTTGTTTCATTTTTGTACGATGGCAATGAGCATTTTCTTCCCATGGACTGCCAGTAACCAGAAAACTTTAAACCGTACGTTTCTGTTGTAACTTGAAAGAGTACGAACATTTTCATCCCAGTTTAGTTTATGTTAACAATGTTAATTTTCTTGCATTATACCCACATTTAGAGAGATCACTAAAGTTATTGTTACTGTTGTTGATGGTAACGATGATCTTCACAATTACATGTCACCATATTTCTCCTGTCAAATCATTTTTTTACCTCCCCAAAAGATATGGTAATCGATGACAATCGATGACAATCGATGACAATCAATGACAATTGATGACAATCGATGACAATCGATGGCAATTAAAAAACACAAATTTTTTGGCCATCGATTGGTCATCGATTTCCGATATCAATCGATTAATTGTTATCGATTGATATCGATTGCCATCGATTGTTATCGATTATCGGTTTCATCGATTGATCACGCCGGGAAAGAATGCAACAAAAGTGTTCGAAACAACCAGAACGCCATTTTGTGTTCCGAATGTAAACGTTGGTTCCACGCCAAATGCCTTCACATGTCAACGCTTTCTTTCAAGTACTACCTCGACCAACCTAATCTAGACTGGATATGTCCAATGTGCTCACTGCCGAGACTTAGTGACTCATTCTTCTCCGAAGAAATGGACTCTATTGACCGAATCCCTGAAGCTTCGAACGAAATAAAATATGCAAATCAACAAATGGCTGACATTTGCGATATCGATAACGAAGACGACAGCTCGGCGTTCAATCAGTTCATTAGAAGGAGAAAAGAGAAACCAGGCGAGGTTCTTCTTATTCACCTAAATATTAATAGCCTGCAGAACAAATTCGAAGAACTGAAGAGTATCAGCGACGAAGCGAAACCACACATTGTCTTCATTTCGGAAACAAAAATCGACGGGTCGTATCCGAATGACCAATTCAATTTATCAGGATACTACATGTATCGTCGTGACAGGAAAAAAGGAGGTGGCGGGCTTCTGGCTTACTTTCACTCCACTATACCCTCGGAAGAGTTGAAACTGCCTAAGACGTATAAGACTTTTGAAGCCCTAGCTGTTGAGGTCAGACTGGGAAATCTCGATACATTATTCATCGGAATATATCGGCCTCCGAAGGTCAAGCAAGCAAACCACCAATACTTTGTAGCGGTTGAGGAAGAATTGAACGATATCTGCATGTGGGCGTCCTTAAAGAAGCAGGCGATTGTCATCACGGGTGATCTAAATATGGACAGACTAAGACCAGACCGCATAGAGGGAAAAGTCTTGTTAGACCTTAAGGAAGTGTACGATCTGCAATGTTTGATTACCAAACCAACTAGGGTTACGCCTAAGTCTGAGACGTTACTGGATGTGATACTGACAAACAAACCTCAACTTTTCAAGCGATGCGGGGCAATTAATCCTGAGATCAGTGACCACCATCTCATTTATGGAATCATAACACAATATATATATCAGCACAGGCGTAAGACCGTTTCTTTCAGGAGCCTTGAAAATGTAGACAAAGACTTGCATCATAATGACCTCCTGATTGCCCCGTGGTGCGTTGGAGAGATTTTCGACTCACCTGACGATCAATACAACTACTTGTCCACCCTGCTTAATAGTGTCTTAGACGAACACGCTCCAAGGAAGAAAATTAGAGTAAGGGAGAAGGATGTGCCTTACATGACCAACCAATGGAAAAATGCCATAAGACAAAAACGAAAGCACGCACAAAATTATGCGCGGAACCGTTCCCCTGAAAACTGGGAGCTTAAGAGAAAATGGCGCAACATAGCCACCAGAGAAAGGAGAAGAGCAATCAAAAATTATTGGAAACAAAAGTCGGACGAGCTGAAAACTAAGCCTAGAGATTTCTTCAAGACCTTTAACCCATTCCTCCGCTCAAAAGGAAAACAGGTTACAAACATTTCCCTAAGAGTCAATGAGAATATCGTTACAGATCAACAATCTGTAGCGGAGGTGATGGGTGATTATTTCTCCACAATGGCAAATGATATCGGTGGTCAACATGTATTAAAACTGACCGAACAAGACTTTAACAACCAGCAAAGTGTGAAAGCTATCCGTCGTGCTTTCTATGACTCTCACTTTCAATTCGAAAAGACAAATCACAGCCAAGTCGAGAATGAACTCAGAAAGTTAAACACTAGCAAAGCACCGGGATGGGACGAAATTTCGCCAAAAATCCTCAACTTAACTGCTGGAGCCATTGCAGCCCCGTTGACAGGGCTCTTTAACAATTGCATCAGTACGGGACAGTGGCCACGCGGCTGGAAGATGGGAGTGTGGACCCCAGTCTTTAAAAAGGATGACAGGACTAACTGCGCTAATTACCGACCCATAATAGCTCTAAACTCTGTAGCAAAAGTGTTCGAATCTCTGCTCAGTAAGCAAATCAGTGATAAGACTGACTCAGAGATGTATAGCAAAATGTCAGCCTACAGGAAAATGCATTCTTGCGAGACCAATCTCATACGTGTGACAGAGGACTGGAAAAAAGTTATGGACAACAAGGAATGCGTGGCAGTCTTGTCAACGGACATGAACAAGGCTTTCGACTCTCTACATCATGCTCTCATGATAAAGAAACTTGAGGCGTACGGGTTCTCTCACACATCTCTAGAGCTTATGCGTTCCTATTTTCAAGAAAGAAAAAATCGAGTCAAAATTAATGGTGTGACTAGTTCCTGGAAAGACCAGTCAAGGGGCTGTCCCCAAGGTTCATCGTTTGGACCGCTGCTCTGGAACCTGTTCCAAAACGATTTATCCCTAAACGTACATACCAGCAATCTGTTTATGTACGCTGAAGACCACCAGGTATATTTCAATGGAACACGCATCGAATCTATAGCTTCCTCCCTCAAGAATGAAACAAAAACTGTATCACAATGGTATAAGGCCAACCTTCTCCAAGCTAATCCGAACAAATACCAAATTCTAGTCATGACACCTCAACGGGCTGACAAGAATGCAATGGACACGTGTACCATGACAATTGACGATCAACAAATTAGACCGACGAGGAACCTGAAGACACTTGGAATAAATATGGATGACGAACTCTCCTTCAGCGATCATGTTAGCGACATATGCAAGAGGGCCAGCCAAAAAGTGGGTGTGTTAGCAAGACTTCGTAATCTCATTTCATGTGAGACTAAGCTCCACTTATATCTAACTGCAATAATCCCTAATTTAACATACTGCCACACAGTTTGGCACTTCTGCAAAGCTTCTGACAGGCGCAAGCTTGAAAGAGTACAAGAACGCGCGCTAAGAATCATCTTTAACTCCAAGACAGACACCTACGATGCTCTTCTAAGCCGTGCAAAGCTACCCTCCCTTCACAATAGACGTCTTCAGGATATCGCGATCCTAATGTTCAAAGTGAAAAACGGCCTTGTACCTGACTACATAATGGAACTTTTTAGAAATTCGAACAAGGGCTATTCTATTAGAAATGCTGACTTCGATCTGCCTCGTTTCTCTTCAGTTCGTTATGGAAAACACTCCATTAGATATCTTGGTCCTTACCTTTGGTCAAAACTGAGCGCAATTGACAAAAATAGACTGACCATCGGTAACTTTAGAAACAAAGACCTCAGTGCTCTAATCGAGGATGCGTGTTCAAACTGCCTTATATGCACTTTTTAATTTTTGAACTACTCACTTAAATATCAATTTTTATTTCTCTCTTGTATTATACTGTATTTGTAATTTCAGAAACAGTTTTTATATTATTTATAATTGTTTATTCTTACTTATTCCTAGTGTACCCAATTAATTTTAATTCGTATTCTTAACTGTACATTTTCGATCTCAATATATTGTAACGTAGTAGTGTCCCCAATTAGCTTCTGTAAGCTAAATACCTACCCTGACACTTAAATAAAGCTATTATTATTATTATTATTATTATTAATATTATTATTATTATAATAATATCAGGGCTTCAACGAGATTCGAACCCGTGACCTCCGCGATACCGGTGCGATGCTCTACCAACTGAGCTATGAAGCCACACATTGGGAGCGAGGTCAATTAATTGAGTTCGCTCCCAATGTGTGGCTTCATAGCTCAGTTGGTAGAGCATCACACCGGTATCGCGGAGGTCACGGGTTCGAATCCCGTTGAAGCCCTGATTTTTTCAGGCTTCTTCTTTCCAATTGCTTAAATTGGAAAATTTACTGCGATGATCATTCTTCACTTTCATGTTGAATTCTAATCAGTAACAAACTCCTTGACTGTGACAAAACTCAACTTTGTCACACTCAGCTTGTTCGAGCAGGCTACGGCCATATAAACAGGAAAAAAAAAATGTTTCCGCCGTTTTGTCTGAGTACCCCCTACGGAGAGACGGTGTCGTTCGACAAAGACGAGGTCGGGTTGTTCTTATTTACGTGTTTCACGTTATTATCACTATTTCAGGACACAAAGAAAAACAACGACCTACCTGACAAAATCAGGCTTGATTCGAGGAAAGAGGTCTTGGGCCAGAATCGTCTGACTTTTGAATCGATTGGAAACAGTGTTTTGCGATCCTTTTACCGGAAATTCGGTTAACTTCCACTGAAGCAGCTTTTTACCGTGTTCTCTTGTCTCAGCCTCTTTACTTGCTATTGGGGTATTAAAGCCGCTCACTGTTGTGTCTGTGTATTATACAAAGTCGGGTTTTCTTTCAGAAAGCACTACCTTCGTAAGTTCTGGCTTTCAATTTGCTTTTGAATTTATAAACAACCATGTTCTAATATATTCAAGACAGGTGTTTTCCGAAATATTTATCGGCTTGACTTGGAGACTTGGATACTTGGGGTAGTTCGGTTGTGTTGTATCAGAAGCCATAATCGGGGACGGAGACCGTAAGCGCGCGCTGTTTTTAGTATTGGGGCTGTCCCCATGACATGGGACAATTTTTCTATTTTTAGAACAAATTACGCCATCGTGTAGGGTACACGCGCGTACACGCTGCGAGGATTTTTGCCAATGTAGCGCGGGGAGATGGCGTCCGAAATTCTCGAAATGTTTGATGCTTTTGGCCCACAACTCAATACGTTCATATCTGTTGGAATTTTACTTCAGTATTTTCGTCGTAAGCTGCTCCAGTTTGAGTAAAGTAAGACAGTGTCGAATTTAGTTATGTCCCGCTTTATTTCACTGACCACGTTATGTTCCGCTGCTTCTTTTACGAGAGCTCCACGTTACTCCACTCTAAGTTTCACATATGTTTAAGATTAGCAGCTTTTCCATGACACAGCGAAAAACTAGTCGGATATATTTGGATATAGCAGCGTTTCAGGACTTCAAAGTTTCCCTCCTCTTGCTACACGCTTGCGAGGATTTCGCGAGAGTCTATCACGACTGAAAAGTAAAAAAAAAAAAATAATAATTGCAAGTTTGAGTTTCGCCTGAATTGCAAGCAACGCTTGATGTTTCATCAAGGCTCAATAAGTGACAATAAGTTTATGTCTGTAGATGCTGCTGAGTTTTGTTTGTGTAAAAATCCAACAAATCGTGTCTGTTGTCAATGAATAAGAGCGCCCGCCGATCTGTGTTTTATACAGTCCGTAAAACATGACAAATTGGACTCCTGCACTTTCGTGTGAAAACGTACCGGCAGGTTTCTTTCACAGGTCAAAGGTCACAGGTCACAGGTCACAATCAAAACACTCAGTAAATTTCGCGATGTAACAATTACCGAGATTCCCGAGAGGTTTATCGATGTTTCCATGCAACAAACCCTAACTATAAATGTTTTACTCTATAATTTTAATGAAAAAGTTTCTAGGGGTGGTATATGTACGAAATGGGTTGAAATGTAGCTTTCAGACATGTAGTGTTAATATATTTTATCGTAATAAGATAATTCATTATGATAGCAAATTGAACTGTTTTATTTCTATATATATATATTTTTTGGAAATCTTTGCAACGAGTATGTACTAAACAGAAACAAGAGGGTCCCCTATACCTAATCTGAAAACAATTTCACGCATAAGTAATTGGCCTTTTCATGCATCACAAAAGATTCGAAAACAGCTTCACCTTAACAGAAAAAGTCACTTTTCACGTAAAAATGCAAAGGCTAAATCATGTGTCACATAAAAATACAAATTCTATCCACGTTTCGCAAAACATACAGAACCCTCCATTTTGATGCATCGAAATGCCGTGTGCATGTGTGACACATCGTGACAGACTAGATTCTTGGTCCTCCTGGTTCACTGTCGCTGTGGTTAGTTCTCAGTCGCGTGGAATGGGCAGGTTTTACATCTAGTTTGGTGTAGTTTACGAGCTTTAATGACGCTAAAATCTGCAAAAAAAGTGGACAATTATTCCCGCAAAAGTCGTTGGTTCACAAATCACGCGTAAGTAAATGCATAATTCACGGATCAGTGTAATATTGAAAGGCTACAAACAATTTATGTTTTCAACAGAAGTAAGTCTTGGCTTTCTTTGGATCAATTTTTTTTTAATTTCAGTGCTACAACTGATTTCCCCTACGCGTTTTTTTTTTTTTTTTTTTTTTTTTTCAGAAAAGAGCTGTTATAGTTGCACTTGGGACGCACTTGTATGCATCTGCTCTATGACGTTTATTTTCGCATATTTTTGGGTGACCTCTGACCTGTGACCTGTGAAAGAAACCTGCCGAAAACGTACATCGAACTCAGATAATATCTCTAGTTTTTAAATATGTTCAAGGTTGATAATGTTTGAGAACATATTAAAAGCTTAGCTGAAAATATGTGAATGCAGTTGAAATAATCGGCAAAGTTACGATGACGCTTTCTTTAATCAACTCGAACAACGATTTCGATTTTGCTGGTTGAGTTATCAAAACTCCTTTTCCATTTTATTTTCGCAGTGTAAAATTTCACTATGCTAAAGAAACACACGTGATGTAAGCTGCCTTTTGGCGTTGGTGAAAATTGTTGCAGCATCTCAGTACAAAAGACGAAAAAAATCTTTGTCAAGATTTGTTGACAATTGAAATCACCAACTCGGACTTGAAAGTGCACGCGCTGCTCTATGCAAATGAGCTACTCAAAAACTTTTGCAAACTCGCCAAACAAACAGAAACTATCAAAAACAGGTTTTGGTTATGATTAAGCATTGTTTGGGAAACTCTCAAATTAACTCGATACCAGAGTAAAGAGTTTTCTTTCATGACTTTTCCTTACAGAACAAACGCAAAAGCTTACGCGTTCAATTAGCGCGAGCAGATATTATTCATTCACAGCGCGAAATTGAAGTCTTGTTTTCGACCCTGAAAAACTCAGCTTTTCCATTAGCTCAGAGCATGAAACTACATATAAGCGCCTTGGTTCTAAGTCCCTGCCTTATTCAACGCCATCGCTGTGAAAAATCCGCTAGAGAATCTCGCAACTCTCACCATTTGATCACGCAACGTGGCAACATCCACACGAGAACCCACGACATGTGCGTGGATCCGCGCGGATATATAACGATATATAACAACATATATGTTGTCAGGATGGCGCAATTTGTTCTAAAAATAGAAAAATTGTCCCATATCATAGGTGCGCGCGGATCCCAAAACTTACGGTCTCCGTCCCCGATTATGGCTCCTGGTTGTATTTAACATTATAAAATAACTGAGATACTACGCACGCTCTGATTGGTCAATAGAATTGCTAAACCTATGTTCTATTGTACCGGTAAACCACGGTTCCCGATGTATGGCAGCTCTACGCGGGAACTAGAGAACTCGGAACTCTAGCGATAACAAATGTAATAAACAGTTTTGCCTTTCACTGGCTGAGATAACAATAACACGAATATCTTTTCATTCAACATATAGGTGGGAACATCTAGGTGGAAAAAAACGACCAGAAGTTGGTCGTCATATGAAGCGTTATCTCTTTTTCCACGGCAAAAAGTTTAGGCCGACACCAGTCACGCTTGAGATTAAATTAAGGAAGTTTTAACCCCTTTTTTCAGTGCTTTCTACGGTCTGTGGAGGACGAAGTCAGCCGGGCTTGATTGAAAGGGGGTTGTCGAAAAAACAGGGAAAAGATTTCTTTCTATGAGAAATTTTGAGTTTAAACCCAATGCATGCATGCATAACACAATAAATGAATTTGGTCTCCCGACATAAGCTTAGCTTTCAAGCAATAGTTTTCATTTAGCAAAATACAGAGAAATACGGACTTCATAGCCTTCAGCATAAGATAATCAATTCTGAATAAATTTGGGAAGCAGCGTTTCTGTAACTAACCTTTATTCGATTCGCAAAACTTTGGGAAGTTATCGTTAAACACTGCTTTGAATCACTTCGCCAAGCACATGAAGTTTGGACTACTTGCACACTTTTCGTACAGCCTTTTGCTTTCGTAATGACCAATTCCACCTACGAATTCCTGCATTTTCCCGTCAGAATACTTTTGAGTTAATTAATAAACGTTTTGGCATTCGTTAACATTTCTTAACTAAAAGTTTGCTCACGGAAAACCTAAGGAAAATAAAACCGTCAAGTGACACTCTGAGAGTGATTCGTTATCGCAGCGTTTTGGTTTCGTTGAAGGGTTTCAACTGTTTACTGTTCTGTGACATGGATGATACATGTTCTGTCATTCAAGTACAGACGCGTTTCTCATTTACACTTTTTTGGTTCCAGCCTTGTGACCCAAATTCCATTTTCTCGGTGCATAAGTGGAAAATACCGGTGTCCATAATAGATTAGGCTATCCACTGGATAGTACTAAAAACAGTGCCAACAATGGGGCGCTATCATCAGTATGAAACGCAAAAATAAAGGTATTTTTCCTTCGATGGAAACATAAAAGTAATTGTTAAGTTTTGTTCAAAATTACCATATAAACGGTACTCGAGCAATAAAAGCATGTTATAATGTGTTACGCATGCAAAAGAGTGTGATGTAAAAAATTTAGCAGACCACTTCAATTTTGTTGTTGCGTCCTACAAAGAAATCACCAAATACCAATTAAAAATTTATTTCGACCTTCAGTTATTAACTTAATCAGTTTCTTACGTTTCATGAGTTTTTTCAAATCACTTTTTCAAAATATTATGCAAACTATCTGTTAAGCCATCTGCCAAAAATCTCGCTTTTACAGTATTGCTCACTTATATGGGTGTCTGAAGCTGTAATTACATGTGCATATATTGAGATATCTTTCATTACAACTAGAGAATTACAAGATCATTTTCATACATTGCTGAATTGTGACACTATTGCTTTACTTCTAGTTAGAATCATCCAATGAAACAACTGCTGACAGATACTAACAACCCTGTGAAAGCATTTAAAGCTAAACTCATCTGAACAATTATTGAAATGTTAATAATGTTAATTAATTTTATAGTTGTTGTTTTTTATCGATTATATGCATAATTAATTCAGGTATTTTTATTTATTATATTTACTCATTTAATCTATAGTTAGTCTTTTTGTGACTGAAAAGCCCCTTTGGGAGAGTTAGAAACAAACTATGTATGTATGTATTTTATATGTTACAAAGTAACTATGCCTAAGTTAAGTCTTTTCAACAAACGGTAAAATCACGACTCAAGTCTTAGCTGGTCTATAAACTCTAAACAAAATACAATGCCCAGAATCGTGAAATTAATTAACGTTAATTGAGATATATAGCGAATACATGATCTGGAATTTCATTTCCTTAGGTTCTTCTCCTAATGAATTTTTTTAGCAATTGAAGAACCATCATCTAAAAGCATATAACAAATGTCAAAACAGAGACACGATGTCCCAAGATGGAGAGAATAAAATGCATCAATTTGTTATCCAGTAATTGAAGTGACCTGTGCAATCGCCAGACTTTCCATACGCTTTTCTTAAAGCGCAAAGATCGTCGAAAACTAACTTCAGGTAAACTGAGCACTTTAGCGCCAACAATGGGTGCTAAATACCCCAGGGGAACTCCCATAGGAAAAGGACGGAGTTGCTCGTGGGAAATTTTTAAAAGAACCCCTAAGAGGTACCAAGATCCTGCTTTGTGGGTGTGGTTTGAGATTGTTTTCACCCCTACAAGGTACCGTTTCAAGAACAGCACATTATCTCCTGTCATATTTTTTCGGCTCAATACCCTAAAAAATACCACAAAAGTTCCCGCTGTGGATCTTTTGAGGCTGAACACCTTGAGAGGTACCAAAACCGCGTTTTTAACCCCCAAAAATCTCCTATCTTTTTTACATGGAAGCTCCCCCCCCTCCGGCTAAATACGCCTCAGTCGTGTAGCTACAAGAGCTTTGTTTTCAAGATACATCCCTCCAAAGATTAAAATCAATTAATACTATGTTGTTTTTAAAGTGATGTTTGCCTATTTATTTACAAACTTTCCAAGTGGCAGGTTTAAAAACAAAAGGAATCCCCTGCGAGTTAAAGTCCGACCCACACAAGGATTGAGAAGAAAAAAGAAAATATAATAATAAACACGCTTGCCTGGGATTAATGCAGCTGCATTTAGGGCAGACAATTTTGACACATTTCACGAGAGTTTGACTCATTTTGCGATTATAGAATTTTCCAGAAAGTTACGACGCTCGACACCCTGACATTTAAAACTCATTTTGGTAATCTACAAGTGCAAAAGATCTTGTTACAGCTGTGCCTGGAAAATAAGCCTTAATACAAAGCCTCGCACTATGAAAGTCTCGTATTAGGAAACATTTCTTCCAATTTATCTGCTCTATCTCTGAGACACCGGGCCGCTTCTGAACCTTTGTTGTTGATTATATCTCTGACAGTGAACGTCAGCTGCAGGATTTCACTGGTTAGAAAAGCTGCACTCTCTGCGATAATTAATGCACCCGCCACGTTGGCTCCGACTTTTCCCTCAGCGTGGACAGTCCAAGCTGCAGTTTCTCTCGCTCTACTAGCACCCGCGGTCAGGCCGATGCTGGAAGCCTCTCTGGATCCAGTCTCAGCGACTCCTCTGGTTGCTGTAGTTGTGGCCCCTGTCACACCAAGTCCCACTGCTCGTCGAGATACGGCTCGCACTCCATATTCAGAAAGAAGTCTATCATGTAGATCAGGATGAAGAATACTCGTTATGGAGGTAACAACCAGATGGTTTGGACCAAGCCTTCTGGCAGCACGACGGGCAAGTTGCATCAATTGATGCTGACTTTTTCCCTTTGTCAACAAGTGAATTTTTGCCCTAACGATATTTATTGCACGTTGAGCATTTTCCAAGGCACCATCTGCTTCCTGGATATGACTGGAATTGATGCTGCTTTCTATAGCATTTGCACCAAGTTTTATGCCAGTTCCGGCCATCCCCGCTACTGTTCCTGCCGCATATAAAGACGTAGCTGCACCACCTGTCATGACTGTAGCAATTCCTCCACCCACTGTCATAACAGCGCTTAAGATCTGGGCACCACTTCCAGCAGCAGAGGCAACCTTGCAATTTTTCGACACCTGATCGAGATAATCTGCGGTAGAACGTAAATGTTTAACTGTATTTTCTACCACAGCGTTCATTTCCTGGACGTTTTCGGCTACGGCATCGATTTCTTGTACCATTTGCTCCATTTCAGCCTGATCTAAGACACAAATTAAAAAAAGGCCAATTTTGAAGCAATTCTAAGATCTAATTATAAAAACACATTGCGTATGTGGAAAAGGGAGAGGGCTCACTCTTATTGGGAAAATACAAATCGTCAAATCATTTGCCATCCCAAAATTTATGTCTAAAGCTTCCCTTATTCATGTCTCTAATAATCTCATACAGTCAGCCAACAAAGAACTTTATAATTTCATTTGGAAAGAAAAGGATAAGATAAAACGGTTAGTTTTGATTAATGACATATAATATCGAGGGTAAAAGATGCTTGACTTGGATTCTATGATTCTAGCGCAAAGAACCGTGTGCTTGAAGGAGTATATTGAAGATCATGTTAGTCCTTGGAAAATTTTCTTGAGTTATTATTTGGATAAAGCAGGAGGAAAGTTTATTTTGCAGAGTCATTAAGAATGTCGAAATTCGCCTATATCGATACCTGGGTTTTGCAAAGACTACCTGGATGCGCGGTCCACTCTCCCAGGGCAGGAGGTGTGTTCATATGAGGATATAATGGATCAACTTGTGTGGAATAATAAATACTTGCGAGTGCAGGTAAATATATATAAATATATATATATGTATATATATATATATATATATATATATATATATATATAGATGTGTAAACGATGTTGGTTTGCCAACGATGATGCCTTGGAGAAAAGGATTCAATGGATACAGAACGCTTCTTCTTTAAATAATTACAGGTTGTATAAACAGAAGAAGATGCGAACTTTTCTCGTAGGAGGTCTTTAATTCAAGTGGACGTTTCGCCCATTCGGGCTTCTTCAACACTAAGAATATCAATACTCGGAATAAAATTTACAAAAAGTGAAAAAGCCTTAAATAAGTTACAAAACAATAACTTACAAAGAGAACAAAGAAATAAAAATTTTTTTCTATAAGATTACACAAGAATTACGTAATAATAAAAATAGCAAAACGCCCGCTAAAAAGCAAATAAAAACAAATAAAATACAGCAGCAAGATGGTGTTAATTGTAGCGAACCCTATTCCTGGAATTAAACTCGCACCTTTTGTTGAGTCCATGAGGTGTGAGGGTGCATAATTGAGCACACCAAAAGGCCTCTCTTGTGAGCAAACGGTCATCAAGACTATTATTATTGACACTAAGATTACACAACTGTTCAATAGTTAAAAATTCAAAATCTGCCAGAGCATGAGGCTCTTTGTTAAAATGAATAGCAACTTCACAAGTACGTTTTTTGGTGATCATAGAAGACTTGTGGTTGCGGAAACGAACTTTAAATTCGTTACTTGTGGACCCAACATATTGCACATTGCATTTCTTGCACGTAACCAAGTAGATGACATTTTTAGATTTACAACTAAGAATCTGCGTAATAGGATACGTCCTGCTAGTACTAGTGCTAGTAAAGCAATTAGATTCCTTTAAATAATCTATCAGATCTATATCGCAATTATTTAAAGGAATCTAATTGCTTTACTAGCACTAGTACTAGCAGGACGTATCCTATTACGCAGATTCTTAGTTGTAAATCTAAAAATGTCATCTACTTGGTTACGTGCAAGAAATGCAATGTGCAATATGTTGGGTCCACAAGTAACGAATTTAAAGTTCGTTTCCGCAACCACAAGTCTTCTATGATCACCAAAAAACGTACTTGTGAAGTTGCTATTCATTTTAACAAAGAGCCTCATGCTCTGGCAGATTTTGAATTTTTAACTATTGAACAGTTGTGTAATCTTAGTGTCAATAATAATAGTCTTGATGGCCGTTTGCTCACAAGAGAGGCCTTTTGGTGTGCTCAATTATGCACCCTCACACCTCATGGACTCAACAAAAGGTGCGAGTTTAATTCCAGGAATAGGGTTCGCTACAATTAACACCATCTTGCTGCTGTATTTTATTTGTTTTTATTTGCTTTTTAGCGGGCGTTTTGCTATTTTTATTATTACGTAATTCTTGTGTAATCTTATAGAAAAAAATTTTTATTTCTTTGTTCTCTTTGTAAGTTATTGTTTTGTAACTTATTTAAGGCTTTTTCACTTTTTGTAAATTTTATTCCGAGTATTGGTATTCTTAGTGTTGAAGAAGCCCGAATGGGCGAAACGTCCACTTGAATTAAAGACCTCCTACGAAAAAAGTTCGCATCTTCTTCTGTTTATTCAACCGATATATATATATATATATATATATATATATATATATATATATATATATATATATATATGTTTATATAATGCCTTCTTTCACAATACATGTGGGATAAGTAGAGTGGAATATTTGGTTTCTAAAGATAATACTTTTCTAGGAAGTGAAAAAATCCTCAATGCAACACTAACTCCAAGTCAATGTTTCCTCTTAATGGGAGTGGCTAGTGTCATACCGAATGAATGGTGTTCCACCATCAAGGGAAATATTGTTTAGGTTGAACCACCTCTTTCTACTGAAAATACCTTTCAAGTACCAATAAGGGGTGAGCTGTTAGATCTATCAAGTTTATCCTCCAAAACACTTTATAGAGAGTTTCGTTGCCGTAGAGAGATTCCCTCGACGATCAAGCTAAATTAAAAGATGAGAACCCTAATCTCTCTATCGACTGTCAAAAAAATCATCTTTTTTTTTATTATTTTTATTTAACCGACAAAACGTTTTTATACAATTCAATTACAAAAAAAAAAAAAAAAAAAAGTGGAAACTGGAGACTGGAAAAAAATCTATTCATCAGCCTTCTGTGTTACTTTGGATACAAAGTTGAGCGCATTTCACTACAAATTGCTGAATCGTATTGTTTTCACAAATAATAAACCTTTTAAAGATAGGATTGTACATTGTAGAAGAAGGTCCCTCGAGCATTTACTGTACTTCTGTAGAGCAACTGAGGTCTTTTGGAAAGAGGTGTTATCATGGCTGGCCATCCATAAAAACGAAATATTAGATTTTACACTCATGGATGTTATGTTTGGTAAAGTTGATATTGATAACGATTTTAAGGTAATCAACCACATCCTTTTGCTTGTAACATTTTTAAGCGATGACGTATTGTGTGACGTCATCGCTTTATGCTGGCATGCATGCATTCCTTTGGATAGAGATTTCGCATAGTTTGTGAGGCAGCGTTTGGGAGGCAGCGTGGCCGAGTGGTTAGGGCGCCGGACTTGAAATCCGGAGGTCGCGGGTTCAAGTCCCACTCTGACCACTTTGCTGGAGTTGTTTCTCGGTAGACCCTAGGTCAACTCCTCGGTCATGCTTGTTAATAGCCAACTGGTCTGCCTCCCGCCAGTTGGGATTTTTAAGCCTATTACATTTAGTTGATATATTTGTTTCCTTCATTTAAAGTGGCATGCCTGTGAACTAGCTAGGTGTAGCTAAGTGCATTGACCACTATAAACAACAAACAACAACAATTTTTTTTTTGTCGCGCTTATGTCTGTGCGCTTAAGACGCGCACTTTTTATCCCCCTGTGGAAGCGAAATGCAATCTGGGAGTTCCTTTGCTGCTTTCGTTTGCTGTTTGTAGGTTCAGCGGAGTGCTTTTAATTGGAGCTTTTAAAAGAAGATTTAGGGGTGGATTTTGGTTTAAACAGTATCGGATAAATTTGCGTTCACGGGCAAACGCATAATAAGAACATATCCTCCATACATACAAGTTTAGATAGACAAGTAAGTCGCACAGGCGATAGGTGAAGGCTTTGCGGCTTTCCTTTGCTGTTTGTATGATCAGCAGACTGCTTTTAATCGATATGACAAGTATACAGTTAAAACAACAAATTAATTTCCGGTGAGGTAAGTAGTGTTGCCAAATATTTTTAAAGATAATAAGGTGTCGATTTCAGAGAGAGTAACATTCCTTTGCGGGTTTCCTTTGCGGCTTTGCTTTGCTGTCTGTAGGATCAGCGGAGTGCAGTTAATTTCAGCTTTTAAACGAAGATTTGGAGGTTGATTTTGGTTTATACAGTGTTGGATGAATTTGCGCTCACTGGCAAACTCGTAGTAAGAACATATCGTCCTTACATACAAATTTAGATAGATAAGCAAGTCGCACACGCGATAGCTGAAGGGTCTACATAAAATTTACGGATTGGTAGCGCAGTTGTACTTTTGCCAGTCTTGAAGTGAATTGAATGAGCATTGTATGAGCACTGAAATATACAGTTTACAGTAGTGATAATGAATTCAGGGTACGATTCATTTGGAGTTTTCAGTTTTTTATGAAGTTTTGGAAATGTGCTGTTTTATATTTTCTGTCAACGAAAGAGTGGTTGTGATTAAACAATCGATAATCGTTTTGTCAGGGTAAAGACAATACGAATGTTCATTGATGACAAGTATACGGTTAACAACAAATTAGTTTTCTCTGAGGTAATTAGCGTTGCCAAATATCTTCAAAGATAATAAGGTGTCGATTTCAGAGAGAGAAACTTGTACTTTGCGGCTTTCCTTTGCTGTTTGTAGGATCAGCGGAGTGCTTTTAATTTCAGCTTTTAAACGAAGATTTGAGGGCATTGACCTACAAGCTGTTTACCAACCAAATAAATTCTTTAAAAAAACTGGAGCAAACTTTGGTATCATTTGTTCCTTTTTACTTGAAAAATGTCCTGAAGAACTCAAATACCTGAAAAACCCTGCACATTTCTAAAGTTAGAACAATTATTGTGCTAGATGTTTTTCACCCACCTCCGTTCATTTCTAATAGACCACCCCTTGAATTCCCTTTCGAAACCTATCGTTTTGATTATGTAGTGTAAGTAGCCAACTAATTCCTACATGATACAAATTGCGATAGTATTAAAATTCTACCATGACGCCGAGGCTTAGGAGACTAAAACAAAAGACTTTGTTTATGCGTGCCTCAAACGCGATGTGATTTCTTTTTTTTTATTCCCCCTCACAGCTGCCTTAGAATTTTAATATGTCGAAATTAGCATTTAACAATAACAGAGTTGATACCAAAAAAGGAAAGACCAAATATTGAATTGTGTAAGAAAGCACCATGAATCGAAATAGGCCTTTTTACAGTTGTGTGCTTAGTTACGTGGCCATGAATGCAAGCGAGGCTGGAGGTAGCCTTGCTTTGATACAGACCTCTCTGCTTTGTTCATTTAAATGTCAACTAGTTAGCATAAGAACAACTTGATTACTCAACAAAAGCAGTGAGGTCTGTCTCAAAATTAGGTCAACTCCAGCCTCGTTGCCATTCAAAGGCCAAGTCACTAAGCAGACAACTGTAAAATGGTCTATTGAAAAGATCAAGACGGATGAAATAGGCTGCATTCGATATCTTAAATTCAGCTTGATAGCGAGGCCCAGAAGCAGAAACAACAGAAATGATAAACATGCTCATTCAATTTCCATTTTGAACTTGGAAAATATAATTTTCCAAGTTGTAGTGGTGAAGCGATTTCACTCCATCACTCCTTCACTTCCTGTTAGACATTTGAAACCCCGGAGGGGAACTCCCACATGAAAAGGTTAGAGATGCTCGTCGGAAAATTTGAATTTAACTCCCAAAGGAGACTAATATGGGAGTTGCTCGAGCTTCATTAGACCTCTAAAAGATACCACTTAAGAGCGAATTTTTCTAATTAGCAAACATAGCACGGCAGAAGTTGAAAAATCGATTTTTCTCTCTTTTTGTCCACAAATAGCCCTTAGGTAGATATGAAACGCGATATAGTTTTTTGGAGCTCGAAGCGCTTTAAATTCGAGAAAATCGAGGAAAACGCTTTTCGCCTCGACGGTCACCAAACTGGCCGATCGTAAAGGCTTAAAATTAGTAATCTGAACTTGATTTGCGTTCGCGTGTAAAGGAAAACCAAAACTTATCGATACTTTTTCTTGAAAGACAAAGTATTCAGCTATCCAAATCAGGTTAGAACTTGACCTGAGCGCCATTTGAGAATAAACACACATTTTTTAAAAAAATCCCTTTCAGTTAAAAGGTCGAATTCCTTATTTACGAAAAAAATTCAGAGATATTTTTCGACATGTGCCATAACTCCAAATTCCTTGAAACTTCACCTTTGGAGCACCTTTATGTTGTTGTAAAACATGTATGAAAATCAGCTTGGGTTTCTTTTTGAGTGCTTTTTGAGGCCCGGCTGAAAAACCCCGATTTTACCTAAAACATCACGAAAAGTAAACAATGGACATCTACGCTTTGGTCGGAGGGCAAGCGGGTACAGGCATTTAAGAGCTTCTGCCTGAGAGACCGGGGCAGACTTGGAAATGAAGGTCGGCCGATTTCGCTTAAAATTGGTACACAAAGTTGTTATGTGGGCTTATGTAATATGCCAAAGTTTGAGGTTCAACGACCTTTTTTTAGCCGACTTCTGGATATCAGCCCCTCAGGGATCCCCAGAGGCTGATTTTCAGTGCTATTTTCGTCAATTTTCAATCTCTCTTTTAGCCGACTTCTGGATATCAGCCCCTCAGGGTCCCCAGAGGCTGATTTTCAGTGCTATTTTCGTCAATTTTCAATCTCTCTTTTAGCAACGTACAACTGATTTCAGACAAGACCAAAACCATATTTGCAATGCACTATTCGTAGGCGTTTATGGGTGAAAACATTAGCTCACGGGAATTTTTCGTTAGCCCGTGGCTGTTATCACAACTTGGTCCTATTTGAGGCACACGGGAAGCAACCGGAAATGGCCTGTTTTTCAGACCGCATATTTTCCATGCCCATGTTTTATATCGTGAAGTCTCAGTATCCCTGCAAAGTTCAGCCCTTAGTTTAGTAATATCAAGAAAAAAATACTGAGGTTGAGGCTTTTTTACTACGAAACACTTCAAGAGAAATTACCTACTACGTACTTCCTGCCAAAGTCTTAATTCGTTACTAGGAGAGATTTTTAGACATTAGCCGCAAAATTAACATACAATTAATGATCTCGAAGTGAATTATTAAAAGGAAATATATATTTACAAACCATAGGCTAGAAATGAATTTTCCTACTGACAGATTTGAAACTAAATTTTATGCAGCATTTGTACCCTGTACCCTGGGCACTGGAATGTGATGAAGGGGGAACTTTAAACGTTGATAACAGGAAAAGTAATCAAAATACAATGAAACAAGTTGTTTACTGAGTGTATAAGTTAGGTGGGAAAAGCTGAGTCCAAAAAGGCCTTATTTATGGGACTCTGCCTTGTTTCCATGACAACCTTGTTTTGTCAGGCATAATTACCCTAAGTTTAAGTTTTCTCATCTCATTCTCTGTTGTTATTGACGTTTTCAAGTTTCTTGGGACAAACATAGTTTTTTGCACCTTTTCATTCCTTTAGTACCCTTTCTCTTCTCTTTTAATTTTGCTATAATTGGCAAAAACGATATTTTGACTTCATGGAATAGTCATGAAATCCAGACTGGTGGATTCAATATGATGGATGTTTTGGAATTTATGACATTTTAACGTCAAGTGCCTTCATAGCTAACTATTCACCATTATTAGAATTTTAAGCCTTGAGTTTTTTTCTCCTTCTCCCTGTCAGGAGATCACAAATACCTTGTGTGACCAGTAGTACTGAAACTTTCGACTAACTACGACACACCCAGAGGTGCTTTCCTTCAAGCTTCGGTCCTTGCTTCTCTTTGGTATCGATTCTAAATACGAATACCATCGTTATGATAGAAATTGTAAGTAAGTAAGCCTCGTGATACAATAGGGGGCCAAATTACTTCCTATTTTCGCTTGGAGATTACATTGTTTGAGCATGACATGCAAAGCGTCTCCGCTGTGATTTAATATTGGGCATGTGAAACTACTTAATTCATCTCCAAGCCCTTTCGACTTTTCATGTCAAACAACATCCAATATGGCGTCGAAAATGTTGACAATTGAATTGTGGGTGGGTAGACAATTTAAGTTAGAGATATTTTGTTCAAATATGTATGCAGATGATGACGGAAGAACGATCCTTGAACAAGTGGAACGAATTTAAGACATTAACGCGTGTAAAAAAATCTTGAAGTGTAAATTCTGGGAGAAACGTATACCCTAGGTATCACAATGCCGAACTCCTAAAATATTCTATCTGAAACGTCAGCGGTAATCTTCTTCGGTTTCTTCAATTTCTTTTTTCTCCTTTATTGAAAGGGTGTTGACATGCCTCACTTTGGTCACGCAAACAGGTGAATTTTCGGAGGTGACGTGGGCAAATCACAATCTTCTTTAATTCATACTTTAACTTCCATTCAGAGAAACTGTCAACTCTGTGGGACGCGGCCAGTTTATTACCACCAGCGCCCACTTTAATTTGACCATCAGGTGGGTAACATCTCGATCTAACGTCGCTAATGGGAGAGTCAGCCGGCTCTGATGGCTTGTTATCTCATGCCCCTCATATGTCATCTTCTTTCCAAAAGGGACACCGTATACTCATGTTTCTACATGTAATTTTCCAGGAGACTAAATTGGAATGCAATAGCCAGACTTTTGCTCCTCTGCCTTTGAAGCACACTCAAATGAAACAAATTAACTTACAGACTGAATAGATTTAATAAGTTCAATTAACTGATCGCAGATAGTTTCTTTTCTTGTAAATAAACAATCCAGCCGGTAAGATGTCCACGTGCTGGCCATATATTCATTTCGCGGTTGCATTTCATCAATTTACGACAGACCGGAGTAAACCTGTAACGTAATAACGCAGTCGGATTCTATACAAAACTGGCAACTGCCTAGCGCATAGCACTGTCGCGGCCTAATGGTTAGCGGGCTGGACTCCGGATCGAGCGCTCCTGGTTACTAGGGCGCTGCCATGTCGTCTTAGGAAAGGCAATTTTCGTTCACAATGCCTCTCTCCACCCAGATGTATAAATGGGAGCCGGTGATTATCATCCTGTTCAGGGAAGAAGAGCAATAACCAATTTAAGCTCCAGCAGGTATAAGGCACCGGACCTTGTGACGACTTACCTTACCACCTCAGCAAGCATACTGGTCATCCTGGGGATTATCGCTTCTTACTATGGAAGTCGGAGTTAAGGGCCAGCAATTCTACAACTAGGGGTGCCATGAGCAGTAGTTTTTGAAGGGAAATCCTCTCCTACCCTGTTTTATCTTTGGATATACAAAGTACACCGATTTAGTCTGGATCTGTACTAACTGAGAAAGCAACAAAAGAAAATTAAAATCCCGATAGAGAAAGGGAAAGTGTGCCAATGAGTAATTTTCTGGTAATTTGGTCAGACATTCAGCGACTTGGCGGGGAAAACGGACCGTCTTGGACGTCCTCAATATATAATACCCAGGCCGTTTGCACTGGGGAACTGGGTATTAATAAATATTCAGTAACATATCCATTCGTTCTTTAGGTTCTCAAGCAAGTTCTATACCTAATCATTCTGTGCAGTATCAAGGAGACGAATCTAGACGAGAAAAAACTGAATTCTAAGTCAAACATAGCCAGCAAACTACAAATAAGTTGGCGTGTCGTAGCGTCGCCATGTACGGTATGAATCATTACTCGCAACAACGCACTCACGACCAATTTATCGCTGAGGCTAAGGTTTTTAACGTTGCTTCACTTTTAAGGGATTATAAGAAAGGGGCATGCCTCTAAACCCGAAGCCAGGTAAGCGTTTATAGTACACTGCAAGTGAATTTATCCAGACACTTTGCATATAGACTCGAAGAGCGAGACTGCATTTTGTATTAGACAATTAGCTATAATTATATTCGAAATTTCTTTAAGGTTCAAAGCGATTTTAAAGCAGTGTTACGAGAGACGTTGTAATTAAATTTAGAGTGATTGATAAGTTGTTTTCTTCAGAAAAGAACTCCCTGACAGGTGGGTTATGATACGAAATGGGATCACAAAGCTTGGCGGCTTATTTCCTGATTTAATTTGCGCTTCATTACTCGGGGCCACAGACTTGTTTCGTTGAACGGGTTGAATAAACTTAATATTGCAGTCTGGACCAAACAAGATGCAATGGTGCATTGTGATTAACCGGCAAGAGATGGATTGTTAGGTATATTTTGTTTTTTTCACAGTGACTCCATTATCTGTAGTTTTCAAGACTTCTTCCACAAAATTTATAACCGTTGTCAGACCAAAATCTGATCGGTGCTAAAAAATCACAGGAAAATTTTTTGATTAACGGTAAGTCGTTTCGGTTACAATTAACTTCAGCGTCTCTAATTCATGACTTAGAAGAAAAAAAGGTATTAATCGAAATTAAATGGCTGATTTTTACAGACACGCTTTGTTGAAACTTTGACCGAAAGTGGCCTGGTTAGTTATTTTCTTGTAAGTTTTTTCTTGGTAAAAAAGCATCAACCTTAGTATTTTTTTCTTGATATTACTTAACTAAGGGCTGAACTTTGCAGGGATACTAAGACTTCACGATGTAAAACATGGACATGGAAAATATGCGGTCTGAAAAACAGGCCATTTCCGGTTGCTTCCCGTGTGCCTCAAATAGGACCAAGTTGTGATAACAGCCACGGGCTAACGAAAAATTCCCGTGAGCTAATGTTTTCACCCATAAACGCCTACGAATAGTGCATTGCAAATATGGTTTTGGTCTTGTCTGAAATCAGTTGTACGTTGCTAAAAGAGAGATTGAAAACTGGCCAAAATTACACTGAAAATCAGCCTCTGGGGACCCCTGAGGGGCTGATATCCAGAAGTCGGCTAAAAAATGTTCGTTGAACCTGAAACTTTGGCATATTACATAGGTCCACATAACGACTTTATGTACCAATTTTAAGCGAAATCGGCCGACCTTCATTTCCAAGTCTGCCCCGGTCTCTCAGGCAGAGGCTTTTAAGTCCTTATATTATGAGTTCTTTGTTGTAATAAGCAAATTGTTTGCTTGCGCCTGTAATATAACGGTAAAACAGTTCAATCTCAACGCCAAAGTGACTTAATTTAACCCGAGTATGTTTTAACGCTTCGAATGCCAGATATTTGTGACGAGATGTCGATTTCACACCAAGGCGAAACAGGAAGTTAAAAACGTTTTACTACGCGGCCTTCCAATAATTAATTTAAGATAACTAGTCGCTAAAGGAGATATTTACTGAATTAAAGCTTAAAAGAGTTGCGTTTTCTGTGACCTATCACGTTTGTTCGCATAAAGTTATTTCAGAGTCATTTCAGGACTGGCAATACAGGTTAAATTTGGTAAAGAAATCTTCAGTTTCATTGTTTATTTTGATTGCAAGTCACGGTTTCATACCCGGCCGTGCAATTTACTATGTTCCACAGAGTGCGTTGTTTTACAAAAAGGCGGCCGTTTATTTCCGAAGTAAAACATGTTACCAATAGTCTTTTGTACTTTTGTCAATATATAGTTCAGTTAAAATTGGTATCTACAAACAAATCGGAGTTCGAATTCTAATGAAAAGTTCGGTCAGAAATATTTCTCGCCAAAGCGAAGTGTTTTTTACTAATGTTTTCACTTTTTTTCGACTTTCTACGATTGGCAATCCATGACTCACTAAAAGACCCGCTTGCAATAGTTAGCTGGACTGCAGAATAAAATATTTAAGCACGCCAAACCCACTTAAGCTAATTAATTTTACCCAGTAGAGGTTGAATTTTCCCAAGAGAATTCTATTTTAGACGTCACGCTGCTTGTAAAAACGATATGTATCCTCAGTTCTCTTGTTCTTTTTTTGCTTCTATTTTTCTTTTTTGCCGACGTGTAAAACATACTGCAACCAGAAAATGATCGAAGCTCTACCCTAAATTAATTTTGAGCCTTTTGCTAACACTTCGTTTGCGTTCGGAACGCGTGACGCGTCATATATAAAGCCGATTGAGGACCTCTTCATATGAGCCCGGTCAACCGGGCTGGCTCGGTTTCCGAG